>NW_006795271.1:829484-830155 GCF_000442215.2 Lipotes vexillifer | reverse complement strand
AGTGGGTAAAGGTATATCATAGTCACTGGACTAGTGTTACATATATCTGCAGTTAAGGAGTTAATGCAATATCTTCCTTTATAAAATATACATTCCCATGACCATCCAGTGAAATGTAACAATATAATTAACTCAGGCACAATAAATGTTAATTAGCTTCCTGCACCTACAGTAATGTCTTATTTACCAAATTAACCCAATCGCTGTGCAGTCTTGAAATTCTACCTAATTTTTCCTGAAATCTGAAGAAGGAAATCTTATATTTATAAAAATCAACCCCTCTGAATTTGGTGTTAAAATCTGATGCAATAGTTTAATATGTCAGTTGTTGGCATTTAATTAAAAATGTTTGACTGTAATGAAGAAATTAGGGAAAATGTGTATATAATGGTATTCAAGGTCAAGGTTAAGGTCTAAGTTAAGCTGAAACCCAAGATCTGATTTTAAATATAAGTGTTTAGATAAGTATTCAAGCTCATATTAGAACATTCCTTTAGGAAATACACCATAGGGATACTCTTACCAGACCTATGAATTGGTGAATCCATATAAAAAGATCATAACCCAAGTTCAGAGCTTTCACTGGTTATCAGTGGCTTTCTACAGACAATAAGGTAGACAAATTGCTTTGCTTATATGATCTTTTCACAGATTATAAAACTCACAGTCTT
>NW_006795271.1:828944-829474 GCF_000442215.2 Lipotes vexillifer | reverse complement strand
GGAAAGAAAGTAAAAGGAAAAGTGATGGAGAATGGCTGTGACTGTTCTTAGATGTTTCTGAGACAAGAATTCACTCAGCCCATGTTTACTAAGCATCCTCCAAGTGTCCAGCACTGTGATAGGTACAATGGAGAACTGAAAATACTTCTGCAAGAGAAGCTCAGAGTCCAATGAGGGACAGGAGGATGAACATACAGACAGTGAAGGACTATCAGTTCCCTACATACTTAGTAAGTAACAGCAGAGGAGCTGACTCAGGTGACTCAATATTCTTACATGAGGCAAAACCTTGACCCATATGTTGATGGATGTGTAGTTATTTTCCAGGCATAAGAAAAGGTGATGTTGGGCTTCCCTGGTGGCGCAGTGGTTGAGAGTCCACCTGCCGATGCAGGGGACATGGGTTAGTGCCCCGGTCCGGGCAGATCCCACATGCCATGGAACGGCTGGGCCCGTGAGCCATGGCCGCTGAGCCTGCACGTCCGGAGCCTGTGCTCCGCAACGTGAGAGGCCACAACAGTGAGAGGCCG
>NW_006795271.1:799440-828934 GCF_000442215.2 Lipotes vexillifer | reverse complement strand
AAAAAAAAAAAAAAAAAAAAAAAAAAAAAAAGGTGATGTCATTCTAGGCAAAGAGGAGAACATGCGTTAGTCCACTGGCTGAGTTACACAAAAGACTGTAACTCATGTAATAGTTTAGAATGCCAACCCAAGTTCAAATGTTTGGTACATGATAGGATGTGGCTGGATACATTTGGAGTATATCTTGAAATCAGATATTGTAGGGCATTTTATTCTCATTCAAATGTGTCTGGATTGTAAATTTCAAGGCAAGGGAGTATGGCTACAGGAGATATTTACCCAAAGAGTAAAATATTCAGATTTCTGTGTCTGAAAGAATCCCAAAGGCAAGGGCAATGGCATGCTAGTAGGGAGTAGTGCTGGAGTCAGATAGATATTAAAATGTTTACGGCCACAATCTAGGTATAAACTGCAGGGCCACATAGTAATCATGGCAAAGTAAAGAAGAAGATTGTTTTAAAGGCTATTAAGTGATAGAGTCACCTGGATTGGTCACTCATCTTGATTAAAGAGGCCAGGGAACTTAGAAAATCACTCAAATTCTAAAGCGTAACTGCATGGTGGCAATTGCCAGTAATCGTAATCGGGTTTAAGGGAAGAGAAAAAAGGTGAAATTAATAAATAAATTGGCATTTGCACTCACAAAATTATAGTTCTTTTTAGACTACCATTAATTCATTGCTTCAAACAACAAACATCTAGTGAGCACTTCTTCCACTTCTCACTATACTAAGAGTTGACTCTAAAGATGAAGACACTGAGCAACTAAAGAGCTACTATCTAAACTGACAGAAAAAAGTAAATGAGGTGAAGATTTTGAAAATGTATGAGTTACAAAGGACAAATTACCCAAGAAAAAAAGCTGAGAAGAATTTAAGGGGATTAGATTAATAACACTGGTTTTCTGTTTTGACTGTGACCCTCAGTAAGAAACACATTTTACCATGTAAGTCAGGCACACATGTATATACAAGTTATTAAAAATAATTATGGAATATAGTCTTTATTTTATATTTCATTTTAAAATGCTGATGATAACATATTAAATTGATTTCATGATTGATTCTTAGGTCATCCCTGAAGTTTGAACAACACTGACAGAGAACTTAGATGGCAGGACTAGTTTTGTTCAGCAGCCAGCTAAACAAAGAAGTGTGGGTGTCAGGAACAATGTGATCAAGTCCCCTTTCTCACCTTTCTCATTAGCAGGAAGAAGAGAAGATGAACAAAGGAAGAGGATTCTCTCTCTCTTTTTTTTTTTTTTTTTTTTCCTTGCGTTATGCGGGCCTCTCACTGTCGTGGCCTCTCCCATTTGCGGAGCACAGGCTCCGGACGCGCAGGCCCAGCGGCCATGGCTCACGGGCCCAGCCGCTCCGCGGCACGTGGGATCCTCCCGAAACGGGGCACGAACCCGCGTCTCCCGCATCGGCAGGCGGACTCTCAACCACTGCGCCACCAGGGAAGCCCCAGCAGGTGCTTAATTTAAAAAGCACCTGCCGTTTAATTTTTTTAAAAAAACAAAAAAGACATTGCTTCTTCAAAACTATCTCTGCTTCCTAGGCATATTTGGTATTACATTTATATTTTCTTTGTTTGGGTAAATAGAGCAGTTGAGTGGCACATCTAAGGGACAGTAAAACCCTGGTGGTCTCTGTCCATCATACAGAGAAGCAAAATGTGAGATGAATCAACAATTCTTTTCAACTAATTGAGCTGAAAAGAAAGACTTCATGTGAGAGCATTTGGTGGGATGTTAGTGGATATAAGATACTTATTGAGACCAAGAATATTAGTCTTCATCTCGTGGAATCAATCAATTCATGCTTCCACACATGCTCATACCATGGTATTGACACTGACCATTAATGTGAAAAAAATAAAATGGAATAAAACTTGTTAAATGAAGATATTATCTGACTTCAAGGATAAACGGTTCAATCTTAAAAATGGTTAATGCGTTCTCCTGAAAGACACCTGCCTGTATCTGCTTGAGGACATGTCTCTAACAGATACAGATTCTCATTTTTATCCATATCAATTGCTGGAGAAGGATAAGAGGGGAAATCTTTAATTATAATGTTATAAGCTATTTATTCTTCAGAATATTAAATAAGCCTGACTTAAAACCTGAAACATATTTTCAAAATTAATTTTATTTTAAAAGTAAAATTAGTTTTCTAATTCCACATATAAAATATTATGTGCCTCCATATTTATGTATCATTCTATAGTGGTGAGGCTGTCACAAATTTAGGTTATATAAATATGCATATAAATTGGTAGGGTACCCTGCACATTATACATCTCCTCCTTTGTAAAGAGAAGATAAAGCCATCCTTGCAGAGCTGTTGTGAATATTAAAGGCTGCTGTGCAGTGAAACCCCACTGCACGGTTACTACCTTAGTAGATGGTGGCCATTATCAGCATTATCATTAAATTTCAACATGCAACTCTAGGTCCTTTAGCTAAAAAGAATGTCAGAAAATGGTCACCAAGTTACTGTAGTTTCAAGACTAATACATAAAATAGAGACTAACAAAGTTATCAGGAAACAACCTGGAATTCTATCAAATGTTACCTTTGGGCACAATTTTAGAAATTCCCAGTTCTCTGAAGAATATTATTCTTGCTGCATTGCTCTACCTACTTGAGCATATCAAAGCTTGCATACTGTGATAATACCTACATTACTCCACTATATTTCTGCTTACACAACTGGATTAATATTCTTAATATAGGATTCATTCAAACATTATGCCTTTTTGCTTAAAGCGTGTCAAGCTAAAATAGCTCATGCACTGAAAACTGGAGTACCCTGTCAGCCCATTTTCCTCTCTTAAAGATGTCTTTATTAGCTTAACGCTTTCCACTTATCTGTCTACAGCCATCTGTGAAAGCTGAATGGCTTGAGATACCCTGTGCTACTTATAACTCTTCCTAGTCAGCCCATATTGACTCCTCTGTGTATGATTGATGTACACTAAGTAACAAAGATGAGAGTCAGAGTGTTTCCATACTGATTTGGTGGACTTAATGGGCTTTCCTGTTAAAATAGTACTATTCAAGAATATTTTACCTAAACAATTTTAAGTCCTCCTCTGAGTGATATACAGTTACCGAAATAAATTTCAGATAAAATTTCAGTTGGCTCTATAACAAAGGTTTTGTTTGTTGACTTAGAGGGGTTTTGGGGATTTGGTTATTTTTCCCTCTAAGTTTTTTTAAAAAACAGCTTGAACCTATAGGAACCTTTGATTACACTTGATATATTCCTCCTCTCTCAAATAAAATTAGTAGTTGACACCTTCTATGAACATATGAAATATGTGTGTGTGTGTGTGTGTGTGTATATACATATATGTAATAATGTATTATATACAATTAATAAAATAACAAAACATTAAGAACTGTTTTATTGTTGTCTTATTAATTTACATGGAGGAAACCATGCTAACTTCAGTCAAGATGAGGTCAAATAATTCTCATCATTGCTGAAATGTTGTTCTAAAAACAATATGCTTAATGATAAACTACTAAGGAAGTTAGTAGGGTGAGTTATACATTTTCAAAATTCCTGTTACCTTTGGCTAAAAATGCTTAAATGATACAACCTTCATGGTATGCTGAAAGTGGCCACTTTTCATTTTTCTGTTTATACTTTTTACTAACTTACATTAATAACAATTTTACTGAATAAGACAAGGAGTGCCCTCAATAAACCAAGAATATAACAGGAAAGATGGATACTGCTATAGACTGAACGCCCCACCAAATTCATATGTTAAATCCTAATGCCCAATGTGAGAGTATTTGGAGGTAGGGCCTCTGGGAGGTGATTATTAGATGATGAGTGCAGAGCTCTCATGAATGGGATTAGTGCCCTTATGAAACATAAAAGAGGCTCAAGAAAGCACCTTTGCCACTTCCACCAGGTGAGGACACAGCAACAAGATGGCTTTCTAGGAAAAAGGCCCTTACCATACATAAAATCTGCCGGTGACTTGATCTTGGATTTCCCAGTTTCTAGAATTGTGATTAAATTTCTACTCAGTTAATGGTGCTGTTTTAGCAGCCCAAAGAGACAAAGACAGAAATGTCAACTAATTATTGCAAAAGAAGTGAATGTGTTCTATCAAAGAGGTATCTATACAGTACAGAGGTTAAAGAAAAGGAGGCAACAGTCAATTTTAAGAGGAGGATTAAGGAAATTTTCATAGGTGGCAGAGCAGGTAAAATGAGTTTGGAAGGAAGCATCAGAGTTTGATGGGCAGTATCTGCAAACACTAGGAGGCTTGCGGTGTCACACAGGTAAGGTTGGGGTGCTTCTAGGTAGGGCTTGGTCAGCAAACAGGTGGTCAGCAAACAGGTGGAGGGGATCTGCAGCAGGCAAACAAGAGGGGGCCACATAAGGCCCCCCCCAGGGCACTCACAACTCATCTGATTCCACTTCCGGTGACTCTGCAGCAGACATTCAACTTTAATGGACTCATCTTCTGCTTGTCCTCTAATACCTCCCGCTCATTCACAACTGTGAATCGGAGGCTTAAACTGTTCCCTTTATCAGGATGATGCTACGCTTAGACTTATAGCCTGACAAAGTGTGCCTGTTGTTAAAGTCCCACTGATACAGACACTTCATCTATCTCTATCTCCAAATTACAGGAGACATCAGTTCTGAATAGCCGAGGTCTCCGCCAAACTCTGGTGCTTCTCTCTAGTTTTTAGAGTTATTGTTTTATGAAGTACTGGACTGACATCTAAGTCAGACTCCTTTAGAAGGAGACACATCTAAAGTAACGAACGGTTTTTAACATTAACATCACAAATCCATAATGGTCATGGAAATAAGGACACACGAGCATCTGTCTGCTCAGTAGGACTGTGTTCCAACATCATGACCGTGCTTTTTCATTGTATTACATCCTAAATCCTAATATGAGAGGTCAAAATGTGAACGCTGGCCACATTAAAGGACTGCAAGTATGGAATGAGGCAGGGCCTAGGAGAAGCAGGACAGAATAAGCACCATGGTCATCTCTCACCCAGGGCCCCAAGCAGGGTCAGCAAAGCAGCAGTCCAGCATAACACCACATCCATGGTTTGTGGGCTCCTACCTAGGAATCCACCTCCAAAACCTTTATGCTCAAAAGCCTCCTCCAGAAACATGATTTTCCATGTCAGGCACAAACTCTATAAAGGCTAAAGGTATTGCAAAAATAAGCAACAAGAATAAAAGGGAGTGTGCACAGAAGCATTCAATAATGTTATAATCTGAGTTACAGACAAGTCACATTCCATTTACATGCAAAAGACTCTCTGGCTGCTGATTTAGGTGGATACAGAGATGGACTAGACCCAACACCGCCATTGTTTCAGATGGTTTATAATTAACATGTGAGAGAAAGAGACTGAGCTTTCTGTTCTGATTGATACATAGCAGCCAGGCAATCCACTCTTGGATTATGGCCCCAGCTTATCAGTATTTTCCACCTTGGAAACAAATCATGACTCATTCGAAAAATGCCACCCAATCCAACCACTGAATTTTGTCCAATACAAACCCAAAAGACAATACTTTAAATTTCTTCATAACAAGAACAAGTATAGAGTCTGTCTTAGAGCATAGGGTTATGAAAGTGGAAGTTCAAACCCTCCCTCTCCATTGTTTTGTGACACATATTCTACATTTCCATCTCCTTTCTTCTTTCTTCCTTTTCTTTCCAGAAAGTCATTTTAAATGTGGTAACAGCCCAATCTTCCTAACAAATTAAATATGAGCTGATGTTCTCTGTTAGGCCTAAAAAAGGCCAATGGATTTTTGTCACCTTTATTTTTTAAATCAGGATGCCGTATTTGTTATGTTTGTACTTGTAATTTGATTTAAATTATTGTCTTTTTTGAAATTCTGGATCTAACAAAGCAAATCCTATAACTGAACACATTTCTAAAAGTCCCCTAAATACAACATATTGCAAAGACACTTTCAGAATCAGAGAATCTCTCATTTGCATTACTTTATAATTACATTACATAGTAATTTGCAATTATACCTTCACAATTCCCAATGGTGATAGCCTACCCTTTCTTGCCAGATGCTGTGTTCAACCATCCTAACAAAAGCATTATGGAGTATATTTTAATTATTTCCATTTTATTTCTCATAAACTGAGGCTTCAAAAAGTTCAGTAACTACTTTAGATTTCACCATTAATTCATAAACGGTTTTGAACCTAGGACTTTCTGATTCCAAAATCTATAGTCAGCACCATAATCCCATGCTCATCCAGTGAATAATAATCACTAATGCTGATTGGTTACTTACTAAGTGTCACACAGTGCTCCTAAGAGCTTGACCACATTAACTCATGTAATTCACACAACAACCCTATGAGACAAATACTCTTATTATTAGACCCATTTTACAGATGAGCACACTAAGGCACAGAGAGGTTAAGTGACTTGTCCAACACTGCAAAGCAGGAAAATGATGAAACTGGGTTGTAACCCCAGGCAATCTGACTCTACCACTCCCTGCCCCACCCCTGGCCCCACCACCATACTTAAGGACTACACTACAATATCAGCAAGTGAATGTATGTTACCTATTTTTAAGATTTTTGTTTCACTTATATGTAAAAATTTTATTTGTGTAATAAACCATTGCCTCTTCAATGGTAATCATAACTAATTTCTGGAAAAGAATTTCCAAACCAGTTTTATTGCACTGACCCGGTTACATAATAATTTGTTTAATTTTAGTGGAAAAGTCTTTCTCAATATTACTAAATATAGTTGTCAAGATTTTCATTTACAGTCTTTTATTTTAAACAGGCTAGCTGTATTCTGTTGGCTAAAGAGAATGGTCAGATGAGGTGTTAAAGAGATTTCAGTTAACAAAAAAAATTAATACATTAAACTGAAGGAGTAATATCTGATTGAATTTCTATGTTGCTCCCTTGGGATCCTGAAATTAAATGATACATAATAAGTATCTAGTGTATCTTGTCTCCTCCAAGAATAAAACACCTAAAAATAAACTGTAATAGAGTAAACATCCTGGAGATCAGAAGTAGAAACCTAATTATGGTTGGTGGGGATTTGTGTGTGCAGTGTGTGTGAGAAACATGTGTTTTTTCATATTTCATTTAAACATAACTTTCTGAAATACAAAAAATAATTGGGGTCATGAGTTAATGTTAAGTGTAATTTTATCATTTATCTCTTAGGTGAATAACAAATAAAATATTAGACTCTGTTAACCAATTTAAAAAGAACACTGTGGTCACAACTTTATTTCCAGCTCCCTACTTGTAATAATAGTCAGCCACAGACGATATCTATTTTTATGGGGTTTTACTGTTAATAATTTCACATTCATTATCTTATTTGTCCTTTAATCTTGTGAATTAGGTAAAGCAGAAATTCTTCCTCTCATTTTGCAGATGAAGAAACTGAGCCCTAGATATTTAAGGGACTAGTCAGATGATAAATGTTGGAGCTGGAACTAAAATTAAGGGAATTGAGTAGAATTTCCTTTCAATGACATCATAAACAACCTATGTCAATTACCCGTATGATACTTGTGTAAGTGAAAGTGTATTACATACCCTGTTAGATAAAACTGCAATAAAATTGAACTGTTTCACAATATTAAACTAAGTAAAATTTTCAGGCTTACACTGATTTATATGATATTAAAGAACCAAAAGACACTGAAACTTTTTATTCAGTTAAAAGAGAGGTAAAATTCTACACTTCTAAACTCTGCCTATTTAGATTCATATATATTACCATATCAATATGCACACATATACATAACAGATACATCTAAACCTATTTTTTCCTTTGGCAGTTGGTTGGTACATAGACTACGTCTAGCCAATTTCGTAACAGCAAAACAAACGCAAGTATTTTGTACACTTCTTGCAAGGTAAGTGCATACTGTGTTGAAGATCTCAATATATAACCATGTAAATGATATTGAATAGAGAATACTTACTAGTGAGGAGCCTTGGTGGTGTACATCATGATGGGAATGGGTACAGTTCAGTCAATCCACAGTCCACTGAGCAACTCATAACTGAAATAAGTGCCATCACTGTTCAGACCTAAACAGGCACACAAAGAGATGACAGTTAGTCAGTAAATACCATGTCATACCATTTGCACAAGAGCATCTTTCCAACCTGCAGCATTAAAAAAAAAAAAAAAGTCTGACAAGCAATCCAATGAAAGGGTTTTAATTTACACACCTCTGTTTTCCATATTATGAGTAGTATAGCAGTGGAAACACACTGTACAGTCAGTAAAGAAGTAATAAATTTAGTGATTATGTAGCCATTAGGAAGTAATAAATTTAGTAGTAAACTGGTATCACATTACTGGAGGCTATAAACTTATCAATAACAAACTAAACCAAAAAAATTAACATACTCTGATGTAAATTTGGGGGGGGCGGGGCTATGTGCTGAGCATTTATAGCACATCTCTGTATGAAATTTCATTTAGTCTTGACAACAAAACTGCAATGTAGGTAATCTCCTCACTTTACAACATTTAAGGCTTAGAGGAGGAGGGCAGTTGGTCCAAGTCCCTATTCTATAGCTTACGCTTCTTCTCCATATCATGCGGAGTGAGCCAAGCACACACTTTTTCCTGTGCTTACTTGTGCTCCATGTAAATTACAATATGAAAAGCAGATGCCAAGAGGATTATAGAAAGACGTATCTTTGTTTCCCCTGTAGTTCCCTAGAAGACAAGCACTGTATTTTACTCATCTTTGTATGTCAAAATGTAAAGTGAGATCTTGTTTTGGGATACAGTACCTGGCACACACTAATATTTGCTGAGTAAATAAATGAATAACAGCAACAAGAGAAGTAGGAATTGGCAGATATCTTTTGTCTCAAGTCACACTTTTCGCTTTGTCAGTCCTTTCACTTACTTGCCAAACTTGTCTTCCTGTTTGCAACACAATCTCAGGAAAAAGTAGGAAGAAACATGTCAAAATCATGTGAATGAAGTTCAAATATAATCATTCAAAGAATTACAAACTAGTCAGTAGTCAGTTTAATTTAGTTCATTCGGAGAGGTTTCTGAAGAACAGCAAAAGGTAAAATAACAAAAATTTTCCAGAGAGGGAGAAAAAAAAAAAATCCACCTTTCACTTCTAGGTCGGCCATCAGCTGGCTAACAAAACCTAATCACCTTTCCTGTGGCCAGATCCTAACAGAGGAGAAAACTGAAATGACTAAAGACTCCAGGTGGAAACTTCATGATCACAGGAAACTAAGAAGTGCTGTTTTGGATTGCAGATGCTGTAGAGAAGCAGCCAGATTGGAGACTCTGATGGTCAGACCCTAATTTACCCTGCAGACGAACAGCGTCTCAGCACCCTGCCTACGCAGGGCAGGGCCTGGCAAACCATAGCCTGCTGCCTGTTTTGGGGTAGCCCGTGAGCTGAGAATGGTTTTTGCACTTTTAAATCGTTGGAGGAAGTTAAAAGAATCATATAAGTGTAAATTATTTGGAATTCAAATTTCAGAGTCTGTAAATAAAGTTTTATGAGAATACAGCCACAACCACTCACGTACATATTGTCTCTGGTTACTTTCATTCTACAACAGTAGAGTTGAGAGGTTGTGAAAAAAATAGTATGACTTGCAAAGTCTAAAATATATTTACTATTTGACCCTTTACAGAAATCATCGGCTGATTTCTGGTCTAGAAAACTGTTAGTTCTCAATTTGGAGGGGATGATACTAGAGAAAGGGGCTGCTTCAGGGCAGATTGGAAGCAGGAGGTGGGAATCCACTTCCCTACAAAGACCCATGGACAATGCAATATTATGAATATAGCAGGAGTTTTTGTGGCAGTGGGGTTCTTCCCTGGAGGAAGCACCAGAAAGGAAGGTAAATTCAGCCACACTCAATCTGGCACACAGGCTGGGCCAGTGAGGATGGATGGAGAAATCTGGCTACCAGGATGTCATTTTTCAATATAGCAGAATGAAGTCCTCATGAAGGAAATCATATCTCCAGGGCTCTGATTCTCTTCCCATATGTGCCAGCCTCAAGAAAGGCAGATAACTTAGACAACCAGCTTTGTTTTGTTTTTTTTGCTGAAGGTCTGAAGAAGATTACAAGAGCAAACAGAGAAACCCTAAGCGGGTAAAAGACGCTCCATCTATCCCACGGAAGGGCAAATCGTGGGCCATATCTAAGGATGGATAAACAGGTGATGAAGCAGAACAAAAGCACAAAGACTATATAAAAAAGAATCTGCTACATAACACAAGGAAACCATAGATGAAGAGGAAGTATTTGCATTTGAAAGATATCCAAGAAAGTTAAAATAATGCTTTGTAGCACATCCGCTTTGTGCTTTTGATGAAGTTTGAGACAACACAGAATAAAATCCCAAAGATTTATCTTTAGAGAAGTTAATTACACCCAAATAAATGGAATGACACTTAAGTGGTTTCCCATTTAAATTTTAATTGCATCTCGGTGAAGAGAAGAGGGGTTTTGATCTCAAAGACTTGGGTCTGAACATCAATTCCACTTATTTTCTTGCTGTACGACCTTGGACAACTTCCTTGCTATTCAAAGTCTTATTTCCATCACCTCTTCACCAGGGTTATTCTGAGAGTTGTAGGACAAAATATGCATAAAAAATCCAGCATACTGCCTGTCACATGGGAGGCACAGGACACTTAGCAGCTTCGTATGTTCCTTCCGGCCCTGCTTACTTTCTCACCCTCTTGTTCTAACAGCAATCAACTACCGCGATCATTACAGCTGTAGGAGAATGGCTGCCGGACATGTAGGTCTCATCTATGCTGCCACATTTGACTTTGCACCTTGTTTTCTCTAGGTGGACTACACCTTTTAACTTTGGGCTCTTCTCTATTCAACTGGTAAGTTGATATTCACTTGAAAAAGAATTTAATTCAGAAGTGAATTCTGTAGCCATCCTTAATCCCTTAGGCAGAAATATACAGCCACAAGATTTTGCGCATTAAATCTATTTTTATGATTAATACTGTATTATTATTTATTTACATGTGTCTTTCCCAGGAGGCTATATCTTGGTCAAGTGCATTGATAGGATACATCAAGAGGAATAACTATGGTCTCATGGGGAAGACAGACATGGCAATGGAAATGCGCACACACACACACACACACACACACACACACACACACACACATACACTCGGCCTACATTTCTGCCTATTCACTGACCTCGCAGTGGACACTGCCCCCAAGTCTTTTGATCCTTACTGAATGGACAGCACCTCCTTCATGCAAGATGCAACCTGGAGACAAACAGTGACTTCGTCTATGCTTGGTGAACAACAGGCTCTATTATTTTCTTAAGGAATAAATAAAGAATGATAGAAAGGTAAAGTTGGTGAGGATTTGATACATAAAAAATGGACACTTAGAATACTGTTGGTGACCCTGACCACTTAATTATCCTGGAACTCCATTTGGAAATATGCACAAAATAGTACAAATCTCTTCATTTTACACACTTGGTTATTAAATCATCTTTAGAAGTAGTCCCCAATGACAAACTTCTCCCACATCTTGAACATCTACCATGTGCCAGACTCTAGTAGGTACAACCTCTAAGTAGCTATTATTATTCTTTTTTTTTTTTTCTAGAGGAGAAAATTGAAGGTGAGGAAACAAGAGAATTTTTTCTTGACTAGTATCACACAGGCAGTGGTGACTTAAGTATATCAAATTCTAAAGTCTAGGCATTGCCATATAAGAAACTAAGCTTGGTCTCTACATTGTAAAAAGATGTTCTTAACAGAACACTAATTGTGCAAACAGTTGATAAATGGTAGCTGTTATTACTACTATTATTAATACCATAACCCAACAAAAGGGAATCAGTTCAACACTATGGAATGTTACATTGTTAAATGTATATGATGCTTTATTGCTATAATAAGTATGAAAGTTATGCTGATATAAAGAAATGTGTACATAAATGCAGAATACAAAATATTACATATAGACATTAAAATTACAGGCAGTTTCACATAGCGTAGCTTAAAAAAAATTAGAAGACAGTGTGATACATATACTAAAATTTTCAATTATAGGTAACTTATTTGAAGTTCATCAATTTATTTGAGAAAGTACAAATTTGCGTGAGTTCAAATTTATGTTTAAAAAAAACAGATATGTATATACATTTCTAAAAGTGGTGATAACATCCTAGGCCTTCTCCACATTTGAAAGCTCATTGTTTCCTCCGAGCAAGATAATATATTACCATTGTTTCAGTAAAGAGCTGTTTGTTTGTCCATTTATTTATTTTGCTGTTAGGAATGGAAACATTTAGGGGCTGATTTAAAAAATAAGAATGACTAAAGTTTTCTTTGAAATGGAATCATTTAAACCATCTACTCTAGTTAAAACAGACATAGTTTACTTTAATATTTCCCAATTAGCATAAGCAGTCAACATATGATGATGCTAACTCCTATACACAAAGGTTTTATATGTATATATTATATATATGTGATACGTATACACACAAATATATATGAGAAAAAGAGAGAGCTATTTCAGCAGAACCTCAAAAAGAATAGTGTCAAAAGTTATTACCCAAAAAAGGGTAAGAATATTTGACAAGAGCAACAGTTGAGGCTCAAAAACGTGTGGATTTGTGCTCAGACAGCCATCTGAAAACTAACCCCACCAGAGGCTATCCAGCTCACTGCTCCTTTTAGTTTCAGACTTTCCTCTGAAGGCAGTTCTAATCAGCGTCACCCACTCATGAAGCATATAATGTTCTTTTATTCTCATCGCATTATAAGAGAACAAAGGTACAAAAATTCAAAGAATTCTGTTTGATCAAAAGCACCTTTTATCAGTGAAGGTGCAGGAAAGTGACCTTGATTGCATAGCTATGAAACCTACTCATCTAGGAATCAGAAGCGCCTCCTCCTGTGCGAGTGGGTGGCTTCTCTTCCCTATGATGATTATGTCCAGAGTTTCACACCTGATTTATCCATGGTTTGAGCAAACTAATGGTTAGGTCTGGGGCAATTAGTGATATTCCAGATGAAAATACACATTTTCGCTAGGTTTTCCATAACTTGAAGACTCTTTGAAGAGTATTTTTTCTTTCTTCGTTGACCCTAAAATTATTTTTCACCAGGCTTAACTATTTTAGTAACTGTATTTGATAGCCACAGTGGTAAGGTAGAAAATAATAAACCAAAAAGAATGACAGCCTCGGTGAAAAAGGCTCAGGCATAAGCAAAGTAGGAGGCATATCTGTAAGTCTGTTTTAAATTGCTACCGGGCAGGTTTATATGTGTGTTTACATTTGTAATGAGGCAATTGTCACTTCATGCTTACGTTTATTGGCTATTAGAGTTTAAAGAATAGTTGTACTGAAAATTAACTTCTTTGTTTAGTCTACATTTGCTCTCCTAGTGTTCCAGTCACTCTTCTCTCTTAAATTTAACTAAAGGACACTTAAATTAACTAGACAAAAATCAGTGGATTATTTTTCATATGTAGTTTACAAAACAGAGACAGCGGCCTCCAACTCTATTTAAATTTTAAATCAAACTCCAACGTTATCTAATTGGGTTGACACAACCATTAGGCTGTGGATAAAGGGCTCTCTTATGAATCAGTGCTGTCACGGTGGTACAGAAGTGGTTAAACGGTCAGACGGAGCGGCGTTGGGGAGGTGAGCTAATGCACAAAGAAGGTCAAAAGTTAGGGCAAAGCTAACACAGAGAAAGTGGGAAGCAGTTTCTATTGGCTTCTCCTTTAAAAAAAAAAAAAAAAAAAAAAGAGGAAAAACAACCTTTCAGAGTCTCTCATCATGCTTTGTAATTGCACTGTAGGTGAGAACTATGTACATGAAAGAAAGAGATATTTGGAAAGCCCTCCCCAAATGGTACAATCTCATTATTTCAGCCACTACACGCTCCTGCTCTCCCCTTTCTTTTTTCTCTTCTGCTTCTCCCCAACCCTCGCTTCTCTTCCTTTTCCTCTTCTACCTGTCCTTTTTTATTTTTATTTATTTTATTTTATTTTATTTCTTTTGCGGTACACGGGCCTCTCACTGTTGTGGCCTCTCCCACTGCGGAGCACAGGCTCCGGACGCGCAGGCTCAGCGGCCATGGCTCACGGGTCCAGCCGCTCCGCAGCATGTGGGATCTTCCCGGACCGGGGCACGAACCCGCGTCCCCTGCATCGGCAGGCGAACTCTCAACCACTGCGCCACCAGGGAAGCCCTCTACCTGTCCTTTTTTAGCAGGAGCATCATCATAATCAGTGTTACTTACGTGCCTTCCCCTGTGCACAACACTTTGATGGGGGCTTTACACGCATATCTGTTTTCTTTTCAATGTCTTCCAGAACTGCTATTACTATCCGTCTTTTAAAAAGCTGCAGTTCTTATCAAGTGAATTTTACAGCCAAATAGCCAGTGAGTGAGCAAATGTAGGAATCAAATCTGATTCAATCTAATTCTTTTATTAGTAAAAGAAAGGTTCCTGGGAATAGAACTCTTTGCAAATGCAGAATTTAGCAGAACATCACAGACCCTGAGCAGCTAAGGTATTAGGTTGTTAGGTGGGGTGGTGGAATCTGGGAGCTGAATTAAGTTATCCTTCAAAACACAATTCCGTATCAGAGAGCTATTCACTTAAACATTCTCAAATAACAGCAACAGATAAGTTTGGGAACAAATGAAAGTAATTTCTGAACCTTAATGTTAGGAGGGACAATAGGGTCAACGTACCAGTTAATTTATGGATGATAAAAACAAAGACAGACAATTGTTACTAGACCAACAGATATGTAAACAGGCAGGGTAGTTAAAGGGGTATTTCTTTACCAAACTGCAACAAAATTAGCAGTCTATGACTACCTTGGCCACCTGAAATATGCTAGGAATATTAGAGATGGAACCCAAGAAAAGCAAACTTAAAAGTCACCCTTGAAACCTAAGAAATGAAAGAAAAGAAAAAACAAAGACAGAAAAGCAAGCTTAATTATCACCTTAAGACCTCATAGGACCCACTATTGGAATGAGGAAGCTTTCTACCAGAATACATCCACAGAGGCAAAATATGCATTTACATTGAGATGGAAATGGCACCCTTACAACTTCTAAGCTGTCTGCTAGAATGCATAATTACTTTCAAGTACTTGAGAAGCCCGTGCACTCTTGATTCTGAAACCTGAAAAGGCCTTTGGTTTCCAGGAAGCACAGTATGAAGGAAGACAGCCAAAAAAGCATAGAAAATATTCAGGTTGTGGTTTTCTCTTTTCACATTACCAGCCTGGACTTTTAGATGGCTATCTTGGTGCCTGTCTTTGGATACTTTCCTAGTTTTGTCTTGAAATGAAATGATTTATGATTCAGAAATCATAGTTAGCTCAAGTGGATATGACGATTTTCAAAAAGTTGAGGGCTTCCTAGTATCTTGGGTATAGAGATGCCTCGGGTATGTTTTGGAGTTAAAATATTTACAAATTTCCCAAATGCTATTTAGTCTTTGGAAGTGACCGCACTTCCTTTAATCCCAGGGCACAGTTAAAAGACAAATGCGGTAAGCATTCCTTAGTACTAATATTCAGATCTCTCTTGACTAAGTGAGAAAGACTGCAAGTAAACAGGGCAACAGGATACTGTGTGCTTAGGGCAGAAAAAGGACAACCTCATCACTTAGGACGGCAGCAAGTGTGGCTTTTGCATTCAGTACTTTAGATGCATCATTCCATACAGCTGTCTCTCTTAGCCCAAGTCTCCTCTAACCTCTACATTTAAGCAACGGAAGTATCATTTTAAATAAGGATAAAAAGAGGGCCTTCCCACTTATATATGAGAGAAAGAACGTTTTAGGTTACTTACAAATTGATATCAAGGATATTATTAAGAAGCAAAGAACAAGCAATAATCCTACTTGAGGGCACGATAAAGGCTTTGGATAGGAACTCCTCTACCATATGTGTATATACACAGATTGTTCTTAAACTATGCATTTAAACAGTGAGGCCAACCATTAAGATTACTGACCTTCCTGGCAGTTATCTGCTGAATTCCATAAGCCTCCAACTTCCTGATGGACATAAGAACACGGGCTGGCAGCCCCACCAGTAAACTCTAAGCCAGTTAGTAGAATGCACTCTTCACAAAGTTTCCCTTCTTCCTCAGTCACAGCTCATGAGTATTAATCTTGAAGCTATGTTCTCCCCAGTTAGAGACTGCTTGCCATTGAAGGAGAATGCCTTTCGCCAAGAGAATGCTAGTAACCATGTCCTCCAGCTAGAACTAGAAGTAAACTATTCAGCTAGAAACAAATTACTGAGATAGAATGGGGAGTAGTCAAGCCACGTTCTCCTCTGGACATCTTAGGAACTGGAAAACCAAAGCCAAGGTTAGAATTTAGGTAATTCATCCAACGAAAGGAAACTTGTCACCACGAGGACAGTCACATAACCCTAAACCAAATGTTATTCCTGCCTCCTGGACTCCAAATACAGAATGGAGTCGGGAAGAACAGACTTAAGATGCCTCACAGGCTTGGAACTAGCAATGCATTGTTGAAGTCTAAAGTATGCTTTCTCATACACGTGGCAGGCTTGCAACTTGAAAACAGTGCATGCTGTTCAAGATACCTAATCTGCCTCAGCCTCATCAGCAATTCCAGGTGAGGCTGCATCCCTCTGGTTCCAGGTCAAGCTGCAATAGCCTGTACCCAAAGGCCCGGTCGACAGCCTCTTTCACAGCTCTTGCCTCTACTCCAGCCTAACCGATGGCCCTGCCCTCAAAAGCCACTGACCTCCATGAGGCTGACTCCTTGATTCCAGGGAACAAGCTTCAGAAGTACCAACAACAGGTCCAGGCCAGGAAATCTGCTGAGATTCCCAAACAAAAAAACAAATGTAGGGATGAGGGGAAAAAAGATCTTCCCAATAGGACAGGATTCTTAGGCCTAAGTAAAACCCAAGGGCAACACAAGGAGCCTGAAGAATTTGCTGACAAGAGTGTGAAAGTGTTTTCACAAGGTAGATCCCACACTCAATGTGGGTCTGGGGTTCTAGAAACACAGGGCCTGAGGGGAAAAAAAAGAAATGCAAAGGACTTAAAATATACTAGATAGGAAAGAAAGGTCTCTTAAGTAAGACCTGGTGACTGGGGTTCCACTGAAAGTTGGTAATATGACAGCAACATGATGAACTTCCCTTTTAGGAGAGACGAGACAGATAGATTGAGATCTTTTTGCCCCAGATATGCTGAGTGCATAATACCAATATTAACTAACAGAAAGATTTCTCCCAATTGGGAAAGTTTTCTCCCAAGTTTTAATCTATCTTCTTTCCCTCAACAAATATTTGGTGCTGAATTAATTCTACTACTCAGGTTCTGATAAAAGTATAATCATTTGGTGGAAGAAAGTTGTAAAAGCAGCCCAGGCTGCAAATGCTAAAGATCCATCTAGAATGTAAGCTGCATGGAGCAGAAACTCGCTCACTGCTGCATCTACAGCATGTAGCACAGTGCCTGGCAGGTAGTGGAATATCTTTGGATGGATGAGCATTCTTATAGAAAGACAGCATCTTCTAAGTAAGTCTTCACTGAAGTTTAGCAGCTCCTAGCAGTGGTATTACACCCTTCAATCAATGACAGCTTTACTACAGCACAGATTATTATTTTTATTATTCTGTACCATTTAGTCATCTTCTCCCACAAACTAGGTAAAATGCTAGCTGTTCCAAATATGGACCGCATCATTTAATCCTTATCACAACCCTGAAGATATATATTAGCCTCATTTAACAGATTAAGAAACTGATGATTCAAACTTAGGTTGAATTTTGCCAAGTTTCATTCACTCTCCACCATACAATAATTTCTTTACCTTCTGTCACAGAGAATGTTCCTGAAATCAGAAATAATAGGTAGACTTCTGGAGGTGAGAGGTGGCAGCTAATTCTGGCATCATGATGATGTTGTTATATGATAGTAATCTAGCCAGGGATTCACTTCCCAATCTATGAAATGGGATAAAAAAAGTTAATAAACACGTGAAAATGCTTTGAAAATTAAGGATGTAGAAGTGTATATCAGTGTGTGTGTTCTCTAATGAACATTTCCATTCTGACACTCATGTAATGGTGAGGGAAAGTAGCAGGGGACAACCAGCTAACCAGCCAGAAGTGCCAAGTCAGCCTATACTCAATGGGGCACCAGAGGTGGCAGGCAGATTAGCCTCACTGCTAATGTAGTAGTCTACCATCATGGAAGACTGAGCTTAATTATGGAGGTTTTATTCAGTAGGTTTTATCATCATATTCACATAAAAATTGAGGAAGAGGAAGAATAGAATGCTTTTCTTTTCTAAAAACAGAGTGATTTGGCCTTTTTTCCCCCTAAAGGAGAATGAAAATGTTCCCAAATATATTAGTATTTAAGGCTTTAATTAAGGGGGCATTTTGCAAAAATAAATCTTTTGTTTCATGCAACTAATAGAGTGAAAATTTAAAAGATATAAATAATATTTCAGCTGCATCTGCTTGAATCCTTTTTGTTCTCAGTTCGTTAGAGGCGATCCTGCATACATTTATAGCAAAATTATATTAAACTACCAGGCAATGCTTTCTCTTACATTTCTCCAGTATATTCCTGATTACTTTCATACTTAACCTCCCAATTTTCATTACACCTTGCTTTTTTTTTTTTTTTTTAGGATCTTAACGTTAAACTTTATCAGGTAGAGTGAACTCCTACATATCTTGTAAGAAAAATTCATCTTAGAAGCCGATTCTAGAGACATTCTTTTCTACAAGACAAAGTAAAAAGGAGACATATTTTCCTTACAATTAATTAAGTGCATGATATCCTGTAACACTTAATCCACAAAAATTCTATTTTAAGTAGAGTTACAGAAAATGCTTCTAACATTTTATGACACCTGACATGATCAAAGTATATGAGTTACACTTAATCCCTAAATATAATCATTGGTTCCATTAAACTATTTTTTAAGTTTCTTATCAGATGTTCTCATGATCCTCTAACATTTTCAAATATAATTTTCCTGTACACCTTAAACTTACACAGTGATGTATTCAATTATTTCTCCATAAAACTGGGGAAAAAATGTAATTTCCCTCATCTAAATTCATCATCTCTATCAAATATGTAGTTTTTTCCTGTTTTTGGCCCCAAAGCTTTCAAAAAATAATGGCCAAATACAATAATGAGAAACCAATTCTGAAATGAGTCCTATTTATTCTTTTATCATTACTATCAAACTCATTAACAGAGTGATCCTGGTACAAAGCTTGATTCTAGTCACCATGAGGCTCATATGGCTTGGGTAGAGGAAATCTTGTTCTTCTAAAAGTATACTGAGCAAGGGAATGAGATAAATTTTGCTATAACTTTATGAAGTGACACATGAGACAAATAATTCAATGTATAAAAGAAATCACATGCATACAAATTTCCATACATTTGAATGAGAGGGGCTACTGAAGAGAATGAGATGATGTGCACATCAAACTGGGTTGATTGAGAAAAGCTTCCCAAAATACATCTATTTGAACTTGGACTCGATGAGAGCAGAAAAATATGAGAAAAGGACAGCCGGTGCTGTACATGGGACAGAGGTTTTGTTAGTGATGGCAAGTCAGCTAGTCTAGTGTAGAAAACTAGGTTGCCTGCATTGGAGAATAAGGTTTGTTCAACAGGATAAGCAAAGGGAGAATAAATGCACTCCTTTCAAGCCTTTTATCTTTGAAATGGCAAAAACAGAAAAGACGAATTAAAAAAAAATCCCTTAACTTTCAATTCTTGTTTTCTATATTTTAAGATAAAACATGAAGAAAATACAAAATTATGTGAGTTTATTTAGAAATAATCTACATACGGTGGAATTCACCCTTTTTTAGTATACGGCTTGTTGAGTTTTCATAAATGTTCACTGTAGTGTATCCATGCCCACAATCAAGATACACATCTCCACTGCCCTAGGAAGTTACCTGTGTCCTTTGTAGTTAGTACCCTTCCACCTCCCCAGCCCTGCTCTGCTTTCTACTCGTGAAGTTTTTCCAGAATGCCTTACAAATTAAACCCTTTAGTGTCTGGTTTCTTTTATTGAGCATATGTTAATATGTGGAAGACTCATAATGGTACGAGTTTATCTCTAGATTCTGAATTATGTTCCATTGATCTGTATATCTGTCTTTTTCAAAAACTTTTGATTATTTTGGGTCCTGTGAATTCCCACATAAATTTGAGGATCAACTCATCAACATCTGCAAAAATCTGAGTGGATATTAATAGATGTTAACTGAATCTACTGATAAAGTCGGAAAAAAACTGCCATATTAACAATATTAAGTCTT
Source organism: Lipotes vexillifer (assembly GCF_000442215.2). NCBI lineage: Eukaryota > Metazoa > Chordata > Mammalia > Artiodactyla > Lipotidae > Lipotes > Lipotes vexillifer. The sequence continues at coordinate 808,525 of NW_006795271.1, read as the reverse complement.
TCAATCCATGATTATGCGATGGCTCTCCATTTATTCAAATCTTCATTAACTTCTTTCAGATAACATGTTCATTCTTTCAGAAAGTTCCCTCAGAAATGTTCTGTAATTTTTGATGTATACGTATTGTACTTCTTTTGTTAAATCTAATCCTACATATTAACTTTTTTGTGAATAAAATTAATTTCATTTTCAGAAAGTTCATTGGTAGTATACAGAAATACAGTTGACTGCATATTGATCTTATATTTTCTGGTTTTGCTGAACACTTTACTAGTTCTAATAATACTTTCATGGATTGCATAGGGTTTTCTACATACAGGATCACATCAACTGCCAATAAGCATAATTTACATCTCTTCTAATCTGGATGACTTTAATTTACTTATCTCTATATTTAATTTTGGCCTTATTGCAGCTGCCAGAATGTCCTGTACAACACTGAGTATTAAAATTGAGCGTCTTGCCTTTTTTTCTATCATAGGAAAAAAAGATTGTCTCTCATTCTTTTTTTATTTTTGTAACATCTTTATTGGAGTATAATTGCTTTACAATGGTGTGTTAGTTTCTGCTTTATAACAAAGTGAATCAGTTATACATATACATATGTTGCCATACCTCTTCCCTCTTGCGTCTCCCTTCCTCCCACCCTACCTATCACACCCCTCTAGGTGGTCACAAAGCACCGAGCTGATATCCCTGTGCAATGCGGCTGCTTCCTACTAGCTATCTATTTTACGTTGGGTAGTGTATATGTCCATGCCACTCTCTCACTTTGTGCCAACTTACCCTTCCTCCTCCCGTATCCTCAAGTCCATTCTCTAGTAGGTCTGTGTCTTTATTCCTGTCTTACCCCTAGGTTCTTCATGACCTTATTTTATTATTATTATTTTTTAGATTCCATATATATGTGTTAGAATAGGATATTTGTTTTTCTCTTTCTGACTTACTTCACTATGTATGATAGACTCTAGGTCCATCCCCCTCACTACAAATAACTCAATTTCGTTTCTTTTTATGGCTGAGTAATATTCCATTGTATATATGTGCCACACCTTCTTTATCGATGGACACTTAGGTTGCTTCCATGTCCTGGCTATTGTAAACAGAGCTGCAATGAACACTGTGGTACATGCCTCTTTTTGAATTATGGTTTTCTCAGGGTATATGCCCAAGAGTGGGACTGTTGGGACATATGGTAGTCCTATTCTTAGTTTTTTAAGGAACATCCATACTGTTCTCCATAGTGGCTGTATCAATTTACACTCCCACCAACAGTGCAAGAGGGTTCCCTTTTCTCCACACCCTCTCCAGCATTTATTGTTTGTAGACTTTTTGATGATGGCCATTCTGACTGGTGTGAGATGATATCTCATTGTAGTTTTGATTTGCATTTCTCTAATGATTAATGATGTTGAGCATTCCTTCATGTGTTTGCTGGCAATCTGTATATCTTCTTTGGAGAAATGTCTATTTAGCTCTTCTGCCCATTTTTGGATTGGCTTGTTTCTTTTCTTTATATTGAGCTGCATGAGCTGCTTGTAAATTTTGGACATTAATCCTCTGTCTGTTGCTTCATTTGCAAATATCTTCTCCCATACTGAGGGTTGTCTTTTTGTGCTGCTTATGGTTTCCTTTGCTGTGCAAAAGATTTTAAGTTTCATTAGGTACCATTTGTTTATTTTTGTTTTTATTTCCATTTCTCTAGGAGGTGGGTCAAAAGGATCGTGCTGTGATTTATGTCATAGAGTGTTCTGCCTATATTTTCTTCTAAGAGTTTGATAGTGTCTGGCTTTACATTTAGGTGTTTAATCCATTTTGAGTTTATTTTTGTGTATGGTGTTAGGGAGTGTTCTAATTTCATTCTTTTACATGTAGCTGTCCAGTTTCCCCAGCACCACTTATTGAAGAGGCTTTTTCTCCACTATATATTCTTGCCTCCTTTATCAAAGATAAGGTGACCATATGTGCATGGGTTTATCTCTGGTCTTTCTATACTGTTCGACAGATCTATATTTCTGTTTTTGTGCCAGTACCATACTGTCTCGATTGCTGTAGCTTTGTACCATAGTCTGAAGTCAGGGAGCATGATTCGTCCAGTTCCGTTATTCTTTCTCAAGATTGCTTTGGCTCTTCGGGGTCTTTTGTGTTTCCATACAAATTGTGAAGTTTTTTGTTCTATTTCTGTGAAAAATGCCAGTGGTAGTTTGATAGGGGTTGCATTGAATCTGTAGATTGCTTTGGGTAGTAGAGTCATTTTCACAATGTTGATTCTTCCAATCCAAGAACATGGTATATCTCTCCATCTATTTGTATCACCTTTAATTTCTTTCATCAGTGTCTTATAATTTTCTGCATACAGGTCTTTTGTCTCCTTAGGGAGGTTTATTCCTAGACATTTTATTCCTTTTGTTGCAAAGGTAAATGGGAGGGTTTTCTTAATTTCACTTTCAGACTTTTCATCACTAGTGTATAGGAATGCCAGAGATTTCTGTGCATTAATTTTGTATCCTGCTACTCTACCTAATTCATTGATTAGCTCTAGTAGTTTTCTGGTAGCATCTTTAGGATTCTCTATGTACAGTATCATGTCATCTGCAAACAGTGACAGCTTTACTTCTTCTTTTCCGATTTGGATTCCTTTTATTTCCTTTTCTTCTCTGATTGCTGCAGTTAAAACTTAGAAACTATGCTGAATAAGAATAGTGAGAGTGGGCAACGTTGTCCTGTTCCTGATCTTAGTGGAAATGGTTTCAATTTTCCACCATTGAGGACGATGTTGGCTGTGGGTTTGTCATATATGGCCTTTATTATGTTGAGGAAAGTTCCCTCTGTGCCTCCTTTCTGCAGGGTTTTTATCATAAATGGGTGCTGAATTTTGTCGAAAGATGTCTCTGCAACTATTGAGATGATCATATGGTTTTTCTCCTTCAATTTGTTAATATGGTGTATCACGTTGATTGATTTGTGTATATGGAAGAATCCCTGCATTCCTGGGATAAACCCCACTTGATCATGTATGATCCTTTTAATGTGCTGTTGGATTCTGTTTGCTAATATTTTGTTGAGGATTTTGCCTCTATGTTGATCAGTGATATTGGCCTGTAGTCTTATTTCTTTGTGACATCTGTGTCTGTTTTTGGTATGAGGGTGATGTTGGCCTCGTAGAATGAATTTGAGAGTGTTCCTCCCTCTGCTATATTTTGGAAGAGGTTGAGAAGGATAGGTGTTAGCTCTTCTGTAAATGTTTGATAGAATTCGCCTGTGAAGCCATCTGGTACTGGGCTTTTGTTTGTTGGAAGATTTTTAATCACAGTTGCAATTTCAGTGCTTGTGATTGGGCTGTTCGTATTTTCTATTTCTTCCTGGTTCAGTCTCGGAAGGTTGTGCTTTTCTAAGAATTCGTCCATTTCTTCCAGGTTGTCCATTTTATTGGCATAGAGTTGCTTGTAGTAATCCCTCATGATCGTTTTTATTTCTGCAGTGTCAGTTGTTACTGCTCCCTTTTCATTTCTGATTCTATTGATTTGAGTCCTCTCCCTTTTTTTCTTGATGAGTCTGGCTAATGGTTTATCAGTGTTGTTTATCTTCTCAAAGAACCAGTTTTTAGTTTTATTGATCTTTGCTATCATTTCCTTCATTTCTTTTTCTTTTATTTCTGATCTGATCTTTATGATTTCTTTCCTTCTGCTAACTTTGGGTTTTTTTTGTTATTCCTTCTCTAACTGCTTTACATGTAAGGTTAGGTTGTTTATTTGAGATGTTTCTTGTACCTTAAGGTAGGATTGTATTGCTATAAACTTCGCTCTTAGGACGGCTTTCTCTGCATCCCATAGGTTTTGGGGCATCGTGTTTTCATAGTCATTTGTTTCTAGGTATTTTTTGATTGCCTTTGATTTTTTCAGTGATCTCTCAGTTATTAAGTAGTGCTTTGTTTAGCCTCCATGTGTTTGTATGTTTTACACATTTTTTCCTGTAACTGATATCTAGTCTCATAGCATTGTGATGGGAAAAGATACTTGATACAATTTCAATTTTCTTAAACGTACCAAGGCTTAATTTGTCACCCAAGATATGATCTATCCTGGAGAATGCTCCATGAGCACTTGAGAAGAATGTATATTCTGTTGTTTTTGGATGGAATGTCCTATAAATATCAATTAAGTCCATCTTGTTTAATGTATCATTTAAAGCTTGTGTTTCCTTATTATTTTCATTTTGGATGATCTGTCCATTGGTGAAAGTGGGCTGTTAAAGTCCCCTACTGTGAGTGTGTTACTGTTGATTTCCCCTTTTATGGCTGTTAGTATTTGCCTTATATAATGAGGTGCTCCTATGTTGGGTGCATAAATATTTACATTTGTTTTATCTTCTTCTTGGATTGATCCCTTGATCATTATGTAGTGTCCTTCCTTGTCTCTTGTAACATTCTTTATTTTAAAGTCTATTTTGTCTGATATGAGAATTGCTACCCCAGCTTTATTTTGATTTCCATTTGCATGGAATATCTTTGTCCATCCCCTCACTTTCAGTCTGTATATGTCCCTAGTTCTGAAGTGGGTCTCTTGTAGACAGCATATATACAGGTCTTGTTTTTGTATCCATTCAGCCAGTCCATGTCTTTTGGTTGGAGCATTTAATCCATTTACATTTAAGGTAATTATAGATATGTTTCTTTTTCTTTTTCTTTTTCTTTTTTTTGCGGTACATGGGCCTCTCATTGTTGTGGCCTCTCCCGTTGCAGACCACAGGCTCCGGACGCGCAGGCCCAGTGGCCATGGCCCTTGGGCCCAGCCACTCCGTGGCACGTGTGATCCTCCCGGACCGGGGCATGAACCCGTGTCCCCTGCATCAGCAGGCGGACTCTCAACCACTGCGCCACCAGGGAAGCCCATGTATGCTTCTATTACCATTTTCTTAATTGTTTTGGGTTTTTTATTGTAGGTTTTTATCTTCTCTTGTTGTTTCCTGCCTAGAGAAGTTCCTTTAGCATTTGTTGTAAAGCTGGTTTAGTGATGCTGAATTCTCTTAGCTTTTGCTTGTCTGTAAAGGTTTTAATTTTTCCATTGAATCTGAATGAGATCCTTGCTGGGTAGAGTAATCTTGATTTTAGCTTTATTCTCCTTCATCACTTTAAATATGTCCTGCCACTCCCTTCTGGCTTGCAGAGTTTCTGCTGAGAGATCAGCTCTTAACCTTATGGGGATTCCTTTGTGTGTTATTTGTTGTTTTTCCCTTGTTGCTTTTAATAATTTTTCTTTGTATTTAATTTTTGATAGTTTGATTAATATGTGTCTTGGCGTGTTTCTCCTTGGATTTATCCTGTATGGGACTCTCTGTGCTTCCTGGACTTGGTTAACTATTTCCTTTCCCATATTAGGGAAGTTTTCAACTATAATCTCTTCAAATATTTTCTCAGTCCCTTTCTTTTTCTCTTCTTCGTCTGGGACCCCTATAATTCGAATGTTGGTGCTTTTAATGTTGTCCAAGTGGTCTCTGAGACTGTCCTCAATTCTTTTCATTCTTCTTTCTTTATCCTCCTCTGCAGTAGTTATTTCCACTATTTTATCATCCAGGTCACTTATCCGTTCTTCTGCCTCAGTTACTCTGCTATTGATCCCTTCTAGAGAATTTTTAATTTCATTTATTGTGTTGTTCATCACTGTGGTTTGCCCTTTAGTTCTTCTGGGTCCTTGTTAAACGCTGCTTGTATTTTCTTCATTCTATTTCCAAGAATTTGGATCATGTTTACTATCAACGCGGCTCGTGCCTGTCTCTGGAGCTCCTTTTAAGCGGCGCTCTTAATCCCCTCTCCTCGCGCACCAGGAAACAAAGAGGCAAGAGAAAGTCTCTTGTCTCTTCGGCAGGTCCAGCCTTCTCCCCGGACTCCCTCCCGGCCAGCCGTGGTGCACTAGCCTCCTGCAGGCTGCGTTCACGCCACCAACCCCAGTCCTCTCCCGGCGCTCCGACCGAAGCCCGAGCCTCAGCTCCCAGCCCCTCCCGTCCCGGCGGGCGAGCACACAAGCCTCGCGGGCTGGTGAGCGCCGGTCGGCGCCGACCCTCTGTGCGGGAATCTCTCCGCTTTGCCCTCCGCACCCCTGTTGCTGCGCTGTCCTCCGTGGCTCCGAAGCTCCCCGCTCCGCCTCCCGCAATCTCTGCCCGCGAAGGGGCTTCCTAGTGTGTGGAGACCTTTCCTCCTTCACGGCTCCCTCCCACTGGTGCAGGTGCCGTCCCTATTCTTTTGTCTCTGTTTTTAATTAATTTTTTCTTTGGCCCTACCCAGGTACGTGAAGGGTTTCTTGCCGTTTGGGAGGTCTGAGGTCTCCTGCCAGCGTTCAGTAGGTGTTCTGTAGGAGTTGTTCCACGTGTAGATGTATATCTGATGTATTTGTGGGGAGGAAGGTGATCTCCGCATCTTACTCTTCCATCTTGAAGCTCCTCTCTCATTCTTAGTATAATGTTAGCTGTAGGGTTTTTTGTAGATACCATTTTTCACAGGCTAAGAAAGTGTCCTTCTATTCTTAGTTTGCTGAAAGTTTTTTGTTTTTGTTTTTAAATCAGGAATGGATGTTGGATTGTGTCAAATGCTTTTTTGCATCTACTAAAATGATAGTGTGTTTTCTCCCTTTATTCCAATAATTTGGCACATTACATTAATTGATTTTTTTCCTATTAAACCAATTTTGCATTCAAACAACAACTTACACTTAGTTAATTTATACATATTGGTTAATCTGTACATTGATTTGGTTTGCTATTTTTGGTAGAAGAAAAGGATTGAGAGTAGCACCTGAAGCTAGTACTGAATCTGCATCAGGTAACTTCTGAAGATTGATGACTAGAGGGTTGATGTAAAGATGAATGATAAATGGACTGAGGTAGGAAATACATAGTCAGTGAAGGTAACAGAAAATTAACAAGACACCTCATAACTATCAGCTATCTAAGCTTCAAAATGAAAGGCCTTTTAAATTAGAGCTTTCTATACTCACTTCTCAGACTATCATATCAGAGCAGATGGTACTCACTAAACTGAAGATATGCTATATTCCATGATGTATTATCCCTGGAAACAGGGCAAGATTTGCAAGTATTTCTTCAGTAACAATTTTTAAAATCTTGTTTTCTCTCCTCAAAGGGAACCATTGCTGAAACACTTCAAGTACTAGAAAAAGACATCAGTGGGTTGAAAAGTGAATGGAAGAGGAGGAAGAAGATCCAGCTAGTGTAGACTAGTCTTTTAGGCCTGAATAAGAAGGGGAATATCCATAATGGTTTTTTGAGTTATTCCAGAAGGAAATATGTTGTTACGACTGTCTCCATCCCATGCTAAATGGAGCCTCTTTTATTTCCATCTCTAACCTCTGCTGTTCCAGGATCTACAGGTCCTATTTGTACCAAAGATTGTCAACTACACTCTTCAAGTCATGTTTTGGCATTTATTGTAGCTGGATCGCTAGAATTTAGAGGAGGGCACCTTGTTTACCCTGTCATCCTGATGACCTGCACCTTCAAACAGATGGCCAACCAAAAGTCCAGTGCAGAACAGAAAGGATCTACAGAAAGTGTTTATCCTATTGTCACAAGAGACATTCAACAAGACGTGCCAGGCCTCTCACTGATCAATACATCACATACTTCCTGCACGACAGAAGGAATCAATCCTGCTGAGTATTAATGAGACAGAATCTCAAGACTTGTCATATCCCATCACACAACGAGGTCTAGCTAAGAGATGGCTGACATGGACAGCTGTGATCTGCCATCATCTCAGTATAAGACAAAGAAAGCAGCAACATGAAAGGGTTTTACTCCCTCTTGAATTCATCCATCCATTTAATCACTTATTAAATAATGATAGCTACTGACATTTATTAAAGGCCTTCTATGCTAATCAGTTTTACATTTTCTCTTAATCCTCATATCAACCCTATGAGCATTTTCATTTTGGAGATAGAGAAGTTAAGGAACTTGCAAGATCTCACAGGTTTCCATTCTGTGCTGAGCACTTTGCAAAATACAAAAGTACAAAATACATGTCATCACACCCATCATTATAGAAATTAACTGTATAGTATGAGAAAATAGATTTTTAAAAAACTATCTACAATGAGATGGTAATAAAAATAGTTAATATTTTAAAAATGCTTTCTAAATAATATGCAGTTGTGTATCTTTCATTATCTCTCTTTTAATATTCATAAGCCTCTGAGATAGGTTCTTGATTATCTTTAACTTCACAGATGAGGAAACTGCGGCTTACAGAGGTTAATTAAATTGTCAGAAGTTTTCAGGTAGTAAGTGATGAATGCTGTGATTGAGATATTTACCGTATGCTGTAAGAACACAGGGAAAAGAGCAATTAACCAACTTGGATGCTCAGTTAAAGCTTCAAAGAGAATAGTTTGACATTTGAACTGAGGCTTGAAATTTGTGAGTGGGAGTTCACCTGGAAGGAGAGAGGAAAAATTTCAGACTTAAGGAACAGCACAGGGAAAGATATGCAGTTGTCACAGGTTCAGGGAACAACCAGTAGGTCAGTAGTGCTTGAGGAAAGGGTGGGTGAAAGTGGCAGTGAGTGAGAACACAGAAGGATATAAAATGGAGTTTGGGAGTAGGTTGTTTGAGGGCCCTGCATATTTTTTAAGAAGCCCAGTTTGAACAACACAATGGTTAACAATTCAGGCTCTGGGAATAAAATAATTCTAGGTTGGAATCCTCTTAGCTCTATCATTTATTAAATGTTACCTTGACTAATAAACTTTATGTAACCCACTGTTTCTTCATCTGTAAAATGGGAATAAGTATAGTAACTATTTTGTAGGTTGTTACAGCACTAAATGAGATATAGCACTTGTAGAAGACATTTTGGTACGCAAATGTAAAAAGAATCCAATGAAAGTTATTCTCATCATTATTTATATGCTTATTATCATTATGGATGAGACAGACTTAGTTTGCAGCTGGTAGAAAATAAAAGTAAAAAAGGAAAAATCTAATAAATGAAAAGGGGTCCCTTTCCCCTGCTCCCTACTATCTGATAGGAGTCGGTCCTCAAATACAGCATCAACATCTCACTTGCACTTAA
>NW_006795271.1:792504-799430 GCF_000442215.2 Lipotes vexillifer | reverse complement strand
AGGAATGTGTTTGCTGAGGCCAGAAAATGTCTTGCTTATTAACGCTATGGGAGCCCAACCCAGCCAGGGGCCGCAAGCAAGCACTGGTACCCAGGCCAGCCTCCATATTCAACACAGGGGTCAAATCCAGTGGGCAGGGTGTGCCTTGGTACCTGTAAAAACACTGGGATGAAGTAGAGTTGCTGTGACTCTAATGTAAAACTACCAGTTATTCACTGAGAGTACAACTTGAGCCATAATTTGGAGGTTCAGGAAGCAAGATTTAGCTCTGCAAAGAAAAGGAGCAGAAAAAAGTACACAAGAAGAAGATGAGACATTTATCATACTGACTTTAGAGGAAGAGGGACTACTGGGTAAGGAGCCCTGTCTTATGGGTTACTCCAATGTGGAGACTAGATGGGTGAGGATGTGGACAACAGGAGAAGAGTCAGGGGCGAGGCAGAGTTTGCTTCAGCACAAGAGATCCGAGTAAGGCCGGCAATACCACTAAATTTTGATTGCCCCATAAGACGGAGCTACGACTACTCTCCTTGCAATCCCCCATCCAACCAAGCTGAAACTCCCGATCAGTGCTTCCTAAACCTGGCTGCCCAGTGGAATATCATCTGAGAAGATTTAATAAGTACTGATACCTGATTACCACTCCTAGGGACTCTGACTTAAGTGGAATTGGGGTGTCTCGAGCACTGGGTTTCTAAAAGGTCCCTGGGTTGACTGTAACATGCAGCCAAGGTGGAGAACCGCTGGGGTGGACAATATGTTATGCGTAGTATCTCATCTCCTGCCTACTTGCCATTATTCCAAATAATGATAAAACAGAAAGTAGTCCTGTTGAAAAATGCGTCACCCTGAGAGTGAGTAAAGAGCCACAAATTTAATCTACTTTCAGGCATTAAAATAAAAAAAATATACGCTGTCCTGAGACAGTGGGTTGGGGGAAGGTGAAGTGGTACATATACGTATATTGCCAGTTAATTCATTTATTTTCTCTAAATAACAATCTGGGAATATGTTATGATTTGCATTATTCAACTTAAACTGAGCCTTTGAATTAAACCCAAATAAATAGCTGAATCTGTACATAATTGTTAATACTATACATGATTAAAAGTTTTTTAAAAAGAGAGAAAACCAAAATGCCTAACAATATAATGACCGGTAATCAAACTAGGATACAGCAATACAACATCATGTGGCTAGGAAAGTAAACATTAGGTTGACTATCTTAATTCATGGATATCTGTATAAGAAAAATGAAGCCAAAAATGCACAATAATATATTCTAGTTAGTATTTTGTAAAGGATGTTGTGTTGACAGATTGGAATGTTTGAACTTGCTCTTATTTTCATTTTACAAAACTCAATATAAAAAAACTTCTTCATTTATCCAAGTATTAAAATAAGGGATAATTAGATTATTTTCCCTAAAACAATGACCGATTTGAGAAAAATCAAAGAATAGTGATTGGAAGCAATTTTTCTTGATCAGGCCTCTGAACTAAGCCAGGCTACTGGGAAGAATGCTAAAGAAGCTGCAGCTCAAATAATCTACTTACATTTTATCATTTTCTTTTTTCAAAATTTTATGTTTATTTAATCATTTAATTTTATTTAATTTTACTGCTGAGGCAAGATGTGGTTCACTCTGATTAAAATTTAATAGCCAAGACATAAAAGCAACATAAATGTCCATTAACAGATGAATGGATACGGAAGATGTGGTATATATACAATGGAATATTACCCAGCCATATAAAATAATGAAATAATGCTATTTGGAACAACATGGAGAAACCTAGAGATTATCACACTAAGTGAAGTAAGTCAGACTGAGAAAGACAAATATCATATTATATCATATATATATGTGGTATCTAAAAAAAAATGATAGAAATGAACTTGTTTACAAAACAGAAACAGACTCATAGACATAGAAAACAAAAACAAACTTATGGTTACCAAAGGGAAATTGTGGGGAGGGATAAATTAGGAGCTTGGGATTAACAGATACATACTACTATATATAAAATAGATAAACAACAAGGTCCTACTGTATAGCACAGGAAACTGTATTCAATACCTTGTAATAAACTATAATGGAAAAGAAAAAATATATATTATATATATAACTGAATCACTCTGCTATACACTTGAAATTAACACAACATTGTAAATCAACTGTACCTCAAGTAAAAAAAATAAGTATTAAAAAACAAAATAAAATTTAAAAATGGAAAGGAAACTTGATTTTCATGCTCAGGTTATGACTTCAGTCTGAGTAATTCACTGATTATATTTAACAGAAAAACCCCTTTGATATCAATTTTCTTGGTTACATTTATGAAATTTTAGCTGGATAATAGCCAACCCAAAGGATGGACTTGGCAACAAATAACTGAGTTCTTTGTCCATGTTTTCAAACAACTACACCTCTATATAGATACAGAGCAATGTTGCTGGGATGATGGCTCAAGTATTACAAACTGGAGAGGAAGTGACTGAAATCCAATGCCAAATTGCTGGAAACAACAATGACAAGGAGCTGTCTTCTTGAGAAGATAAAAATATACGCTGTCAGTAAAATTTGCACTTAGTTTGAAAGTCATAGAAGGCCTGCTTTTGGGAAAAAACCCAGCAAATAATAATATGCAAAACTGGTTATATATATATTTTTCTTTAAATCAGTAGGAATCCAGAATTATAACAGGTGGGGTTATTGGATTTTCAAAACTGTTGAAGGGTAGGGCGCAGGCTTAATGATTTGGGTGGTTTTAACACTTAAAAGCTGAGAAATGTGCCTTGATATTATACAGGCATTCCAGAACTCAGGCCCTCCTGTTATCAGTTCCACCCTATAGATCCTACTTTCTAACAAACTTAACTGATTTAATATACTCATCATGAATGTCTCATTTATTAATTTATTCTTTTATTTATTCAATTTCCTGATCTGACCACTCTTTTTCTGATTGTAACTTTTGTACTAAATCACAAAAATCTGAACAGCAAGGTTTTATGTGACACCATTACACTGTTTCTTCGCATTAATTTCATTCTACCTCTATCACTTCAGCTATACTTTTGGCCCTTCTGAAACACTGTTCTACCAAACAGTGAATAGTTTCTTGCTAATTGTTACTGGATGTCTCTATGATACCTTTTATTTCCTGGTTCTATTTTGATCAAGAAAATAAACTGAAATAAGAATTTCAGAATTAAAATATGACAATAACAGAGACATAAAGTAAGAATATAAAAAAAATTAAGATAAAACATTTTCACATATGGGGGACAATGGATTCAGATTTTTTTTTTATCTTAAACCACATGTGTCACTCTGATTATTTGCATTCATCAGCTTATCTGGAACTGTGAAATGATATTTTCATTTGCAAAACATCACTACTGAGAAATTAATTTCCTATTGCAGTGCTAGCATCTAGAGTAGAGAGTTGTGAGCCAGGCATCTTGCTTGGACATATGTTACTTACTAATGATGTGTAATCCTGGTCATTATCTTTACCTTTAAGACTTCTAACTCCACCATTAAATGACCAAGCAGGACTAAAGAGATCATAAGCCTACTTCAAACTTCAAGAGTTTAAGTTTCAAGGATTCTTACTATGTTGCCCCTTCCTTAGTAAGAAGGAACAGACCAATATACAGAACTGACTTGTTTACTATAGTATATTCTGAGATAACCAGCTGAAGAAACAACAGGCTGAAATAAAAGCCAACTATTCAACAATTCACAAAATATTTAATGGGTACCTACTGTGTGCCAAGCCCTCTGCTAGGAGCTAGGAGTATATCATGGAATAAAATTTACCTGTTCCTGATTTTGTAGAGCTGACATGCCAGTGGGGAAGATAGATGATATCCAAGTAAACAAATACCTCAGCAGGTAATTACACTGTGACAACTGCTAGGAAGAAAATAAACTGAGAGAGCAATGAAGCAATGGGGGATGGGATGACTTCTTTTCTAAGGGGGGGACTTTGGGCAGGATCCTGAAGGATGTTAGTGAACTAGTCATGTGCAGTGGTGGAGGAAAAGCTTTCCACAAAAAGGAAACTTGGACAAGTACACACACATGTGTGCCTGTCTCTGTGGTGCCATATTCACGCACTGTCATTTAACTGCCAGATCTCATGAAAGGCCCCCAAATGAAAGGTTCAGAAATGTAGGCAATAAAGAAAATTAACTACATCAGAAGAATTGTATTCAATTTCTTAGAATTAAGTTGATCTCATTTTGAAATGCTGAATTTAGTGAAACATTCCAAATGTAACATACAACTTTTAACTTTTCTAAAAGTTATCTTTTAACACATTTGTGGAAGGCAAAATATGAGAACTCCTAGAGCAGGCTGAAACTGCTGGATGGCAGCAATGATGATTTGCAAATGAAAACGGCACGGTATTTTCACTCAATAATGTCCCATTTATTCCACCTTGGAATGCGTGAGAGAATGCTATGGAAAATTTGGGGGCAGTTTTGAATTGCACTGTGTGGACACGGTCCATATTTTTGATAAACCATTTTTGACAATACTTACTCCTATCTGAAATCACTAGAGAAATGTTCTTGATAAAATAATTCATTAATAGCAAGTTGGTATAGACAGATATTCTCTTTTCCAATAATTTGTAAAACTCGAGTGCAGGAAACAGTAAAACTAAATGGCACAAATCCTTTGATGATTCTGAAAGAACCTCAGGTCAGCATTAAGAATATCATTATCAATGTTTGCTCAGTTAACAGGCATGGCTGTGGAATAAGATGCTGTCTGTGATTTACTCTCTAAAAGTTAAGCCTAGGGAACTCCCTGGCTGTTCAGTGGTTAGGACTCAATGCTCTCAGTGCCAAGGGCCCTGGTTCGATCCCTGGTCCGGGAACTAAAATCCCACAAGCTGCTGTGCAGCAGGGCCAAAAAGAAAAAAAGTAAAAGTTAAGCCTAGGTTTTGGGATGATTTTGCTGCACAACTTTCCATTATGCGTGTTTTGAAATGTAGTCAACCCCTCCACAGGTATTCCGTGGATGCCTGTTATGTACCTGGCACGATTACACTACAGAGTTCTTTAATTTATTAGAGGAGAATAATTAACACAATTATTTCTTGATGCTGAGTGATAATACATTTCTGAGGCATAGTGGGAAGATTTTAAAATCAGAGGTGTTTCAAATTATCGCTCTGAAGTTAGTTCTGGGATGGGCCTAAGTACAGATAACTTCTTTAGCTTAAGTTTCTTCATCTATAAAATATGTAAATAGTGGTTATGAAGATTTTTGAGAAAATTTTATGAGGTGACATCTCTGACTTGACACACTGGAAATGGTTATTTATTGTGCACTGTAAGTGGTCGGTAAATGGTTAGAATATATGTATGTATGTGTATGTGTGCATATGTACATATATAGTCATAAATATGTTTCTACATGCATGTACATATAACATATATTACCAACTGTGATAATGAATTTTGTGTCAACTTGACTGGGTCACAGGGTGCCCGATACTTGGTTAAACATCCTGTGTGTGTCTGTGAGGGTATTTCAAGATGAGATTAACATCTGAATTGGCAGACTGCATAAAGGAAACTGCCCTACCCCCAGTGTGGGACCTGACTAGAGCAAAAGTGAGAACTTACTCTCTCTGCCTAAAGGTTTTGAGCTGGGACAATTAATTGTCTTCTCCTGTCTTTGGACCCAGACTGGAACTGGCACCACTGGCTCTCTTGGTTCTCAGGCCTGCACTCAGACTGGAATACACCATGGGCTCTCCTGGGACACCAGCTTGCCCGCTGCAGCTCTTGGGACTTCTCAGCCTCCATAACTGGGTGAGCCAACTTCTTATGATAAATACATACACATAGTTGACCCTTGAACAACATAAGTTTGAACTTCTCGGGTCCACTTATATGTGGATTTTTTTCAATAAATATGAACTACAGTACTACAGCTTGAATCTGCAGATGTGGAACCACAGATACAGAGGGCCCACTTAAAATTCTATGGGGGCGGGGAGGGTTGGTTCCCTTAACCTTGGCGTTATTCGAAGGTCAACTATATATGTCACTTCTACTTCTCTGGAGAATCCTGACTAACCCATCTACATATGCAATCAGCTTGACTTTTGTCATTTTCTGCTTTTTCAGTGCTGCTTTTCACGTGGGTTAGACAGGTGGGAAGAGACCACAGGACACCACCCCCTGGGGGCTAGATTAATTCTCTGCTCCTGTTAATCACGATGTCTGATCTTATGGGGCAAGGCTGGAGCTGACTCAGCCTACTACAGCAGAGCCTTCCTGGGCCCTGGAGTCCATATGGACACCCCCAGATGTAGTTGACACTGTGGACTCAAGAAAGGATTGTACCAGGTCTGAAAAGTTCAAGTTTCTGCTAGAAGGCCACCTTTTCTTCTGTGAGGTTATATAACCTTTCCAGAAGCATTTAAACTAACGATGGATGTATAAACTTTCATAGGCGAATGATTAGAAACACTGAGAGTGCCCTTGTTCTTAAATTAAGCTCAGCATCTGCAGGGCCACATACCTCTTGGAAGGAGAAAATGGACTCAAAGGCCTTTATCCGAACAATGTCTCTACCTCCTGATTTTCAGTGGCCAGAAAGCCCATTTCCCTAAAGGCACAAGAGGAGAACATATAATGAATACATAGGCCCAACGAAGATCAGCGTCTGCTATCAACTGCTGCAGAAAGTAATCAAAAACATAGTGGCTCAAGGGGCTTCCCCGGTGGCGCAGTGGTTGGGGGTCCGCCTGCCGATGCAGGGGACGCGGGTTCGTGCCCCGGTCTGGGAGGATCCCACGTGCCCCGGTCTGGGAGGATCCCACGTGCCGCGTGAGCCATGGCCGCTGGGCCTGCGCGTCCGGAGCCTGTGCCCCGCGGTGGGAGAGGCCACA
>NW_006795271.1:760164-792453 GCF_000442215.2 Lipotes vexillifer | reverse complement strand
AAAAAAAAAAAAAAAAAAAAAAAAAACATAGTGGCTCAAAACAACAATAATGTTTTATTATTCTTCATAGTATTTGTTGGACAGGATCTGGAGAAGAGTTTGACTGGGGATGTCTACTTAGGGTCTTCCACGCAGTGTAGTCATGTGTTGGTTGAGCCTGGAGGCCCCACTAAGGGCTTGATCGGAGCTGGGGCATCAGCTTCCCAGGAGGCTCATTCACATGGCTGGCAAGTTGGTGCTGGCTGGTGGCCTAAGGCATCAGACCCTCTGCACGGCCCTCTTGCTCCACAGGATGCTTCAAGGTCCTCCTGACATGACACCTGGCCCCGTAATTACAACAATCCAGGAGAGCAAGATGGACCCTGTAATGTCTTTGATGGCATGGAAATCAAAACCTCTTATTCTAAGAATTGGGCAGTAACAACAGTCTGCCCATGTTCAAGGCAAGAGAACACATTCCCATCTTTTATTTTTTTATTTTATTTTTTTGCGGTACGCGGGCCTCTCACTGTTGCGGCCTCTCCCGTTGCGGAGCACAGGCTCCGGACGCACAGGCTCAGCGGCCATGGCTCACGGGTCCAGCTGCCCCGCGGCATGTGGGATCCTCCCGGACCGGGGCACAAACCCACGCCCCCTGCATCGGCAGGCGGACTCCCAACCACTGCGCCACCAGGGAAGCCCCACATTCCCATCTTTTGACAGAGAGTTATCAGCATCACGCTGTAAGAACAGTACTATGGCCAAAACAATATACAACCTTCCCACATACAAAACAGAGGGTAAACATGTATGTCCAGCTGTGCAAAAAAGTTCATTATCTTTTCATAAAATTAATGCATTGAAGAGATCCTCTGACAGTTTAGCAGAATTCACATGGTATATTATTCCAATATTAGAAATTACTCCAAACATTTAGTGAATAACCAAAAAATGCATAGTATATATTCATTCTATTTATGGGAACAATTATTACTATGTCAACACTGGAGAATTTTATAGATTTATGTGAAGCACAAGTTTTCAGTGAATAATCCTGGAAGGAAGCTGTCTTCCAGGAGGATGAAGAAGATCCATTGTTTTCTTGTGTTATTCAGAGACCCACTGTCTTCACAAAGCCACCTGTAGTCCTCTGGCTTTACTGGAGCCATAACTCTAAAGGCCTGTGTCCAGGAAAATAGCTTTCATGTCATAAGACAGGTGGGAACAGGGCAACACTGCGCTTAGCAATGACCATCTGTCGACCATGGGAGAGCTTCAAACTGGTCTGTGCATTGATTACTACAAAAGAAGATCTTTGGTCTTTGGCTGATAGACAAAGTCTAGGTTATGGCTGTGCTTGGAAGTAAAGCTAATAGACTTCTGGATGCTGCTACAATGTGGGAGGACCATCTAATCCAGTTATTTTAATAGAAATCAGAATAATCAAATACATTCTAAAGGATTTCCTGCATATGTCTATTTTTGCACTCTCACTGCCAACCCTGATTCCTTCAAGTTCATACTGGGTCAGATCTCTGTCTTTTCTGTGCTTTACTATTATGTAACTCCAAACAGACAGTATTTTTACCAAGGTGCACTTGAAACTCTTCATAAGTTTGTACTAACAGTATGTCACGTACGTACAAAATGCTTTGCATTGTAGCTGCCTTTTGAAAGTCAACAAATGCCTTGACAAGTACCTGAAAGCTTCCCTAAAACAGGGTCAGTATTAGATCTGCTCAAGGGAGCTTACTGCTGCAAGGCCTGGAAGAACCTGGGAAGGTTGCTATTTTAGTTATTGATTTGACTTAAATTATGACAGATCTGCTCTACTCTTAAACAGTAGAGTACTTGACGACCATAAAACATTTCTATCCCCAAACTGTCCTGATTTCAACTTAATTTACTTAATTTTTTGTGTGCATTTCTTGGATACAAGAATACTAATACACTATGAGAATTAAAATGGTTTTTTCCTCAGGAATAATTGAGCACATTTACAGTTAAACATTTGGTATTTGACATGTGAGACAATACACTCTGAACCTTAAGAGATGGAGAAAGGAAAAGAATAAGAACCAAGGAGCTAGCTTATAACCAGGAGAAAATGACAAAGTAAATTCAAATGGTAAGGAAACTGGGAGAACAATTCTCTTACAGATAAATATTTGAGATGTAAAAATAAATTTGATGAACATTGAATATTCTCTGTTAAAAACCTCTCTGCAGGGGCTTCCCTGGTGGCTAAGAATCCGCCTGCCAATGCAGGGGACACGGGTTCGAGCCCTGGTCCGGGAGGATCCCACATGCCGCGGAACAACTAAGTCCATGCGCCACAAGTGCTGAGCCTGCGCTCTAGAGCCCGTGAACCACAACTACTGAGCCCATGCGCCACAACTACTGAAGCCCGCACGCCTAGAGCCCGTGCTCTGCAACAAGAGAAGCCACCGCAATGAGAAGCCCATGTACCGCAATGAAGAGTAGCCCCTGCTCACTGCAACTAGAGAAAGTCCACGCACAGCAACGAATACCCAAAGCAGCCAAAAATAAATAAATTAAATAAATAAAAATTTTAAAAAATCTCTCTGCTAATAATAGTATAGAGTTATTTCAAAATAGGTCTTGTTTTGATGATAAAAAGAATACTTATGCCTACCTTCACCCAATTAATGAACTGTTTAACATATGAATCCCTAACAATTCAAGTGCCAAACACAGAAAACCAGATTTCTAATATCAGTGAAAGAACTACAAAAAAACTTTGCAAGTTAATTTTGGTAGGTCTTAAAACATATGGGAAGATGCTATATTTGTTAAGACTGCCTCATAACAGATGCATTTTTAAACTAGAATATGTAATCATAGAATTTGAGTTTAAATTACTACAGAGAAAAATCTGTACAAATTTTTATTTATCTAGATAAGTGTGCACCACACACTAAATTTTTATATTATTTACATTGAAGAAATTACATTCCAATTACCCCTAAATTACAGTCAAACAAAAATATAGGTTTATGACTTCTGAGAGGCAAATCATTCTAATGCAAATATCATTAGTCCATCATTCTGTGTCTATAGTAGCCTCTGTATCAAATACAGACTGGGCTAAACTCAGAACAGGAATGAGATCTCCCTCGACAGGAAGGTACGCTGTCTTCCTGTCTTCGGCAGCCCAACCACTGTCCCTAGGCCTTTTAACCAAGGGGATTCATCTGCAACAATTGCACATAAACTTCCTCCTCCTAAGTACTGGTGTACACAATTTCTCATAATGACCCTAAATCATGCTATTGTCTTCACTGCATTTAAAGGTCAACTTCTAGCACCGGTTAACTTCCTGGAACTAGCTTCTGTTTCTTTCCCCCAAAACTTCTGATTTTGAAAAATTTCCAACCTGCAGAAAATTGAAAGGGTCTTCACCCAGATTAACAACTGTCCACATTTGGCCGCATCTGCTTTCTCCACCTTCCACCAAGAGCACCTCATGGGATGTGTCTTTTGTGGGCCTCAGTTTGGGAGATTGTACAGCATATGTCACTGAACCCAATTAACTACGCTTGTGCTTGTATTATGCAACCCCAATCCAGTTGTAAAGTTGAGAATGATTTGGGTTGACAAAAGGGGTGCAGTGGGGTTAAATGATGATTGGACTTAGATAGGGTCAAATCCACATTTACTTGATTCTCTTTTATAAATGGTTGAAATGCTTCATCTGTATTTACTATTCCACTGCATATATTTAATGAGCTTATTACTTTTGCTTATTACAAGTTGGCCTAGAAAATTAATTTGACTATTCAGTCTTCCCTCGTGCTCTTTAAAAAGCAATTAAAAGGTGTGGAAACTGTCGTTATCTCATCAGATACACTGATTATTTATCCCCAGTTTGCTTTAGTTAATTGTAAAGCAGAATATATAAGACAATCAAAACAGTGCTTTCTAAAATGTGTCCTTCCAAAATGCTTATTCCTTAAGACAAAAGTAGTCCCTGGAGAAAAACCAAAAATAATTCAGATGATAAAATTTTCTTAACTCCATTATACTCCTAGAAAGTCTGAAGGACACTCTCTGCCTGAGTTTCATTAATATCCACTGACAACTGAACACCCCATGTATCACACTTCACTAAACTCTGGAGCAACTTTATAAGGTTTATATTATGTTTATGGTAAACTCACGTTGTTCATTTGTCCATGGCCTAAATGAAAAACACAGCAATGTTCACAGATGTAACATAAATGGGAAAGCTAAGATTTTGGAACTAAGGAAACTAACACTTTGCTTATTAACTGAGTTAACTTATTAACTGAGTGAAGTCAGGCAACTTAGTCTCTTTTTACTTCAGCTCTTAAATCTGTGAATTGAGAGAAATAACCAATCCTAACCTAAGCATCAAGGTTTTACTGAAATACTGTAGTCAGTGATAACAATAGCTAGCATTTTTCAAGCACTTATAACGTGCCAAGGTTTACATACATTTTCTCCTTTAATTCTCTCAGAAAGCCTAGGAGGTTGATGCACTGGTTTTCCCCAATTCAGAGGAAGGGAACTGAAGCTTTAAGAGGTTATAGATTTTCTAGCATCTCACACTCTAGTAGAAAACAATATGGGCTTAACCAGAGTCTTTGGTAATAGGATTACCAAAGTCTCTGATATGAGAATAAGAGCTCAAAAAATACTCAGATGTAGCTGTCATTAATATTTATCAGACTGTGTACACGCAAAAACACCTTTACAGGCAATATCTGCCCTAAATCTCACAGTAACCTTGCAAGGTAAGTTTGATGCCCATTTTACAGAAAAGGAAATTGAAGGTTAGAGCTTGTGTTATTTTCAAGCTTTCAGAGAAACTACTTGCAAATAAATCTCTTAGCATATTTCTTAGCTATATCCCTTTACTTAATATGTTTTCATAATTGCTTACAATATTCTTCCTGCTAGGAATGCCCTCTTACATATGGTGGATTCCCTCTAAAAAGAGAACGAGATATCATACTAGAAGGGCTAGCCTACAAATGGTTGCTGCAAATAAGCAAAACATTAGCAAAAATTAACTCTGAGCTTTCTGCAAATCTAGACCAAAAAAAAAAACGGGCAGCAGGGAAGCAATGAGTTATCTAGCTCTTAATACCATTATAAGGAGGTTATCAGGAATAAGGTGCCCTATGGTCCCATTCAATAACCAGGCCAAAGAATAGCAGTCTTAATTTCATATTCATGTTCCTAAAATGTGCAGAGGCTTTTAATGAGCTTTTATCTTAATAAACATAAGTCATAAAAATTTAAAATATAACATGTTTTAGATATCTAACTGGTTATTAATGGTATTACACTTTTATTCATTGTAAAGTGAATATGTCAAAATCATTTTGTACTATCTTTGCAAAACGATGACGGAGTTCAGTGTATTCACATTTCATTAGACATACAGACTTCTGCCTGCTTAAAAATCTGATGCAAGGAGTTAAATACATTGTCACTTCTCATTTCTCACAATATTTGTTTGTCTGCAATGCTTTTGAAACCATGCAGAATGCTTTAGAAAAATAAATAAGTTAAATCCAGAGAAATAACTCTCCCTTTGTTTATGGCAGAAAACCAGGTTTGCAACAGACATTGCTTTTCATGAAGTATAAATATTGTGAAATTCTTTAAGCTAAGAAAACGTATTGCCCCTACCCCATCCTTATCCCAGAATTTTTTAAAAAGTGCACAATTACAAATTATTCTAGATGTTCCATTAAAAGTTACAATGATATGACACATTTTTTGCCTTTTGATTCATATGTACTTTTTAATCTTATTGTTTATTCATAAAGTCAATATATGATTCAGAAGCCACCTGAAGTCTTCCCAATTTCTAGATAAAATTTTAATTTATTTTTTAATAAGAATTTTAAAGGACTTTTGATTTGAATATTTAGTTTATTTGTAGGAAAATACATACAATTATCAAACACTGGCAACATTTTAAGCATTAAAATATGGCCAGTGAATACACATACCGATAGAGAAAACCACCGTATTTCCATGAGCATTATATTTACTCACATTTCTGTTATTTATTCAAAAATAGATGATGTTGAAAAAGGAAAATATTTGTAAGTTCTCAAAAATTCAATGGGATAATTTTAATCTTCATTTTTTTGGGTGATATTTGGGTTTAGAGAGGACTTTATGAACTGAGTCTTGCAAATTTCAAAATTTTATTTGTGTCATGGTCCAACACCAAATAATGGAACACTTCCCCCTGCAAATTTTCTTCTTGATCAAGTTCAGCAGACAGCAGTCAGGTTTGAGAATTGAACTAAGTAATGCAAGTAAAACACTTAAGTTCTGCGCATAAAAATGCTCAAAATCAGTTAGCTGAAAAAAGGGACCTCATGAGAAACTAGCCACCTTCCCGGTAAGATCGTCAACAGGCCAAGGATGTTTCCTCCGATCAGATCACTCCTTTTCAACATTCCACTGGAAGTCCTAGCTAATGCACTTTAAATAAAAGGAAATAAAAGGTATATGGATGGGGCAGGAGGAAATAAAACTTGGTTTACATATGACATGACTGTCTATATAGAATGTCCAATAAAATAATTTAACTCCTGAACTAATAATATGTGAGTGTAGCAAGGTTGCAAGTTCAAGGTTAATACACAAAAGTCAGTCACCTTCCTGTATATCAGCAATGAACAAGTAGAATTTGAAAGTACAAATAAAATTTACATTAGCAGCCAGAAATGAAAAATTTTGCTATAAATTTACAAAAAATAAAACAAGTTTTACCTGAGAAGACCCAAAACTCTGGGTGAATAAAATAAGAAGAACTAAACAAATAGATATTTCATGTCCATGGAAAGGAAGAACCAATACTGTCATGGTGTCAGCCCTTCCAACTTGACCTATAGGCGCAACACTATCCCAATCAAAATCCCAGCAAATTATCTTACAGGTATTATCAAAGGGATTCTAAAGTTTACACATGGAGAGGCAAAAGGCACACAATAGACAGGTGAATATTGAAGAACAAAGTTGGAGAGCTGACACTACCTGACTTCAAGACTTACTATAAAGCCAAAGTAATCAAGACAGGGTGGTACCTGAGAAAGAAAGAATAAATAGATCAATGGAACAGAAGAGCCAAGAATTAGACTCACATATAGTCAACTGATCTTTGACAGAGGAGCAAAGGAAATCAATGGAGCAAAGACTGTCCTGTCAATAAACAGTGCTGGAACAACTGGGCATCCACATGCAAAAACAAACCAACAAAAAAACAACAACAAAAAACTAGACAGAGATTTCACACCCTTCACAAACACAAAATGGGTCACAGACCTAAATTTAATGTGCAAAACTGTAAAACTAGAGGATAACATAGGAGAAAATCTAAAATGACTTCAGGTATGGCAATGACTTTTTTAGACACAACACCAATGGTGTAATCCATGAAAGAAATAATTGATAAGCGTGACTTCATTAAAATTAAAGACTTCCACTTTGTGAAAGACTGTCAAGAGCAGGAGAAGACAAACTGCAGACTGGGAGAAAATGTTTGCAGAAGACACATCTGATAAAGGACAGTTTATCCAGAATATACAAAAAAACAAAAACAAAAACAAAACTCTTAAAACTCCACAGTAAGAAAATGAACAATGCAATGAAAAAAAATAGGCAAAAGACCTGAACAAACTCCTCACCAAAGATGATATACAGATGGAAAATAAGCATGTGGGGAGATGCTCAACATTCCATGTGATTACGGAATTGCAAATTAAAACAAGATAGACACCTAATAAAATAGCCAGAATCCAAAAACACTGACAACACTAAATGCTGGCAAGGATGCAGAGTGACAGAAACTCTCATCCATCGTTGGTGAGAATGCAAGATGGTACCACTGCCTCGGAAGACGGTTTAGCAGTTTCTTACAAAACTAAACATACTCTTACAATGTGATCCAGCACTCACTCTCCTTGGTCGTTATCCCAATTGGTTGAAAACTTACGTCCACGCAAAAATCCATACATGACTGTTTACAGCAGCTTTATTCATAATTGTCAAAACTTGGAAGCAACCAAAATGCCTTCAGTAGGTGAATGGATCAATAAATTATGGTATATCAGACAATGCAATATTATTCAGTGCTAAAAAGAAATGAGCTATCAAGCCAGGAAAAGACATGGAAGAATCTTAAATGCATATTATTCAGTGAAGGAAGCAGTCTGAAAAGGCTACATACTGTATGATTCCAACTATATGATATTTGAAACAGTAAAACTGTAGAGTCAGCAAAAATATTAATGGTTGTTTGGGGTTAGGAGGGAGTGAAGGATGAACAGGCCAAGCACAGAGGATTTTTAGGGCAGTGTTAACTACTCTCTAGGATACTATTATATAATGGTGGGTGAATTATACATTTGTCAACACCCACCGAATGTATAATCCCAAGAGTAAACCTTAATGTAAACTAAGGACTTTGGGTGATGATGTAGTGCCCATGTAGGTTCATCGATTGTAACCAATATATCACTCTCGTGATATTGACACTATGGGTGGAGGGCGTGGGGTGTACGGGCACCCACTGTACTTGCCCCTCAATTTTGCTGCGAACCTAAAACTGCTCTAAAAAATAAAGTCCAATTTAAAAACAAACATGCACCTCAAAGTAAGCTGTATTTTAAGGCACAATTTCCAAAGGTATCTTTATTTTCATTCACAAAAGAAATTCTAACTGAAATAAGTAAATAATGTGTTTGCTCCAGAAGATTGTAAATGCTGTGATATCGGAAAGTTTATTAACAACTGAATCTCTAGTGCCCAGAACAGTAACTGTCCACTGCCGTGAATATTTGTTAAATGGCTAATTGATCGGATTGGTTAATTAATATCTTAAATAATAGGAGTAAATGACTTATAAAAAGGTCATTTAAAAATTTAGAATTTTGAATATCTACTTTACAGAAAATGTTCTATTTCCAATTGTTAGAAAGTTTATAAACTTCGTAGAAAATAGGAAAAACCCCAGCATCGATGGATATTTAAATAAATAAGTTATCCTTTTCAGAAAAACAAAGACAAAATTAAAATATACAGATTTAAGTTAATTTAATCAAAATCCAAAAAGAAAGCAAGCATCAGGTTAAGATGCCAAAAGGCTCATAACTGTATGCTCTTTTTGTTATCCTTCTACTGTATTTTTTACAATACCTATTAAAACACTGAAAACATATCACTGGAAAATCAGCTGGTATTGGACTAACTTCCCAAATACAGATTTCTAATAACAGAAATATGACCTAAAACGTAAAATCTTTTTCAATATAAAATACCTACCTATGCTGGAAAGGGCATGAGAACGTGCATCGCTCAACTGCATGGCTTACCTCATAGCAACATGAGAAAAATCACCAGAGCCTGGGGTGGAAGGGGGACTCTGACAGCTGGGTTGTTGGGCTGCTGCAGAACCACAGATACTCAGAGACACATCCCTGCCTCACTGCTCAACCAAAAGTCTCGATTCTAGTAGTTCTTCTTGGGGAAAGAGGTTAAGCCTTGGACTCATACAAGGTGTGGAACTGACACCTCCGACATTAAGCTAAGTCCCTTAGAGGACTGGATACACCTTCAAGAAAATGGGGCAGAAGAAAAAGAATGTCCATC
Source organism: Lipotes vexillifer (assembly GCF_000442215.2). NCBI lineage: Eukaryota > Metazoa > Chordata > Mammalia > Artiodactyla > Lipotidae > Lipotes > Lipotes vexillifer. Next base: position 782,814 of record NW_006795271.1, on the reverse strand, counting down.
AGCAAAGGGATATGGAAGTAGAAGAGGAAGAGGGGGGAGGAGGGAGGGAGGGAGGGAGAGAAGGAGGGAGGTGACAACGAGCCTCTAAAGAGAATAAACACCCTGAAGTGCTTGGCAAACAGTAGTGGAGTCAACAAGAGGCTGAGGAGGGGGTGGGGATCCAGGAAACAGTCCTGAAGCTCAGGCCTCTGCTACTTCCTGTGCCTTTACTTTTAGCCACTTTCCCATGAGATCTCCCAGACAGACTAGGCATTCATTCAAGCAAAATCTGCTGAGTTGAACTGAAATCCTTTAGCTATCACCTGAGCTCAGAATGCCCCCACACCTCCATGCACCTGACTGGAGCCCTGAATGCTACCTGCGGCTTGAAAACCTGGACGTGGGCATCCCATTTTTTGCATCATGACTGTCTGAGAGTGAACTGGGGTTTCCAACAAAACCACACCCTCTCCAGATTGGATTGCCCTTCTTCTGGATTCCTGTTTCTCACTCAACTCATTCTCCTGCTCACCTGTGAAGTCAATCTTTCACCTCATGCTGGTTCCTTCCATCCAGTTGCCAGGCCAGTGTCCTAGTCCAAAACCTCATCCAAAACAAGTCCCTCATTCCATCTTTCTTCTCTTAGTCTTAACCCTCCAATCCACGTACACATATGATAACCAGTTAGTACTCCTATAATATTCCTCTCTTTAAATAAGTGAATTAAAAATGTACTTGCAATAAAAATTCAAAGATATCATTTATTACAGTTTTGATTACCTTACAAAAAGCTTCTTTTGCTTCCCTGATCTATGGATTTGGCAATGGCAGGATTTTAACTTTGTTCTCTCCTTCTGAACTTCCCATGAAACACATTTCATTCCAATCAAGAAGTAAATATGAAAGTATCAGTCTGTACTTTATGGAATTAAATTTAATCAAAATATTTGATTGGTTATCTGCCAGGCAAAAATTCTCCAAACTCCTCTCCCAACATAACCTGGTCCAACTCCTAAATAAATTGAGCCTGATTTATTTATTTATTTTTAAATGATTTCAGCTATGATTCCCCCATAGTTGAAATCATTTAACAAAGTAAAGACAAAAATGCAAGAGACATATCTAATCTTTTTGGAAATTTATTTTTGAAGGAGAAAAATAACCATAGAAATCAGACTTGACACTTTCATTTTTGAACCCTTTAAAACACTTAATCTCACCAGAAGAAAATGAATTTATTTTCAGTTACGGAGTAACAAAATTACAAGAGCAAATTATAAATCTCACCTTTATAATGATTTGATCTTAAATACATCTGCAAGATAACAACTATGAGAAAAATGGAAACAGGAACCAGTAACCTCACAGCTGTAGATGACTGATTTATTCCATGTGTAATTAATTTTTCAAACATATTATCCACAGTACTGGAAAGTAATATCCATGGTTCTAGACTGCCCTCATAGTTGTTAATAAAATAAAACTGCATGGAATTAATTTGATTAACACCTCTCTCCAACCTCTTGCATCAGAGTGCATAAGCTATAAACACCGACCATGTGATGCTCAACACGGAATACTGTTCAATTAATTGCACCTGCTACTTTTCTTTGATTCGCCTTTGGACATTTCACTCCTCATATAGAAATGTTTCTCTCTTTAACATTCTATCTTTGTTGCTGTAGTTTCATTTTGTTCTTCTGGACTATTCTATCTCACCCCTAAGATTTCATTATCTATTCTTTATCTGTTAGGAGGTTTTCAACTACACTGAAATTTAATGTAATTTAATTACAATTTCAATGAAATTGTAATTTCATTACAGCTGAAATTTATTATCTCACATTACAATAAGTCTAGGGTGTCAGCGAGGGCTCCAGGCATGATCCAATCCAATGATGCCACTAAAGATGCAGGTTGTCCCCCCTCTCTCAGCTGTGCCATTACCTTCTCAGTGATGGTAACAGGACGGCTGCAGCATCTGTATTTAACACCCAGAGAAAGAAGAGGGAACAATTTTTCTTATGTCTCTTTCTAATGAACAAAAAAACTTGGCAGAAGTCTCCAGCTGATTCTGCTAATGTCTCGTAGGCCTGGATTACTGCACCTACTCTTCTCTAAACCAGTAATTGGTAGGAAAAATAGAGTTACCTTGTTTGGCTTACCTTAATAATCTGGAAGTAGGATATATTTTGACAAATCAACCTCAGTGAAAACTACAGCTTTTTCTATGGTATCTCAGAATTCTTACACAGGATAAATAGCTTTTACTTCTTAAAAGTTTTCAAGCGTTGACTAAGCAAATAAAACTCATCAACACACAATTCCAAAGCAAAATGCATGCTCAGAAATGCACAGATACATATTTTTATGCACTGAACTTATTCTAAACATAAAAATACTTAACATTATTCTTATAGACATTACAATAGCATAAATAAAGTTTAGAACAGCATGCCATTCTTAAAAAAAAACCCCCACTGTTTCTATCTGCTACCTACAGTATCAACATTTCTCTGTTAACAGGAATGGTTTCACATGATCCCAGAATTTTGTGAATTTCTGGCTGGAGTGATCGCTGGAAACCAACTCCAGCTGCACCTTAAGGGAAACATTTGCAAGTATCTTGCATACAGATTTTCCCAGAGTCAAAAGCATGGTTGCTGGAAGAAAATTCTAGGTTAATTTCTTCTTTATATAAATGAAAATAGCCTATAACTGGGTATTCCCATTAGTGGAATTTATTAAAATAATTTCAAGACCACAATAGGATATGTAATTAGTCAAGAGTTAAAAAAAAATCTAGCTGTAACATGTCCAGGAAGAGAGGTAACAAGAAAGAATATTTTTCAAGAAATAATATTAATCAAATATATTTATTCTTCCCCTGTACATTTTCACTGGATGGTTTAGTTAAATCAAGAAAGTAAAATAGTAGCTTGATTCTGAAGAACTTGTGTTGGAACTAAAGTGACAAGTTCCTTATCACTAAAATACCTGGTTCAGAGAGTGTTATAAGTGTTTATTACACTAGAGCAATTTATACAGTGTGAGATTAAGGCCTAGTCCTTTAACGGTTTATCCAGTATATTTATCTGGGATTGTTTCTTTTGAAATAAAATCCTGCTTCTTCTAGTCTTATGCACTGCTGACAATTCAGGCAAAGCTGACTTTTATCACATTTTTCAAATCATCATCTCACAACATAGAACTGAAAGGGCCCTCAGGAGTACATAGTTCAACAGATGAAAAAGCCAGAGTTGAAGGAGATTGATGACTTGTCCTATGTCACAACTAGTCACAGAGCACTGGAATCATAACAGAGCTTATTTGATACCTGGATTCATGGTTCATTTGATCAGTAATTATATGTTGAAGATGCACTACGTCAGAAACACCAGGCTAAGCTTTAGGAGTGATTATAGAAGCATCATGCACATGTTTGTGTATTTATGGAACTTACAATGCAGATCCAAAGAGAATACAAACAGAAGAAAAATATTTGAAGACAAATATTGAAGACAAAGAGCCGGCTCAAGTTCATACAGGATTAACTTGCCAGATGGTTTTGGAAGTCCTTAGCTACTAACAACTTAGAGGAGGAAAGAGCTACGGAGGAGAGAATTAAGTTTACAGGAAGAAGAACTCCAGAGAGGTGTATTAGGAAGGATAATACATGTATAGGTAAGAGGGAGGTTTGGGCTGGTTATACTAAGAAAGAGGAAGGGCACACTCAAAGGCTTAGTATGGGGCTAAGTTTCTGGACCTCCAATGTTAGAATTGCCTGTTACACTTATTGGCCTCAACACAAGGTTATGATTCAGGAGATCTGGAATGAAGCTTAGAAATCTGAATTTTAAACAAGCAGAACAGGTGTCTTTAATAAACATCAAATTTTAGAGTACCCAAATGTTAATTCCGAGACAATAAGGACCTCATCCTACTGTGTCAAGCGTTATATCCCACTGTATAAAAGTTGTGTTGGCATGTACACTAAAGTATTTAATAAATGTTTGTGGAATGACAGTATGCACAGGAGACAGATGATTGTAGAACATGATTAACATAATTCTTGTTGCCTTTGTTCATAAGAGGACCCATAACACTTTAACTTTCATGCTCTAAAAATAGGCAAAAATACAGGAAACATTCTGGTCCTCTTTGTAAGCTTCTATTCTTTTCCTTAAGAATGTGCCAACTGGAATTATAAATAGGAGGTTATGGGTGATTATACTTGAAGTAAAAACAGAAGGCCAGATCATAAGTCAATCATAAGTAAAATCAGAAACCAGACTTTGGTGAGCTGAGAAAGAGAATAGACACCACTTTTACCCTAAAACTTAGAAGAGGAAAGAATATTACAAGTATTAAATTGAGAACAGCAAAAGCAAAAATAATTAAAACACGGCCAAAGTAGAGGTGGTGAAGTTAAAAAAATAAACAAACGATAATAACAAAAACAACACAAGGAATTCATTCGTGTCCACATTTGGTGCTTAAACATGTTTTTTATATTTTAATGAGAACTTCTGACATTCATGATAATTCACTCAAATTCCAGAAAATATTGAGGGACACAGTTTGAGATCCCATTTCACTGTACAAAAGTGCCCAACTTCATAATAGCCCTTCCATATTCAACTACCAACTACTCTAAAACTGAAAATGTGTAGCTTCACTTCCCATTTTTCTCTGGATACTAACCCTGTGAGAGCGGATCTAATTCTTTTCTTTGGAAACTAAATGTGAATAAAATTGATAGTGATTTCCAGTGACTCTCCAAGATTTAAAGAAGAAGCTTGTCTAGTATCACCTTCTCTGGGAATTCTTCCTCTGTCTTCCCAGTCAGAGGAAGCTGCAGGTTCTGTAGCTTGTGCTTGAAATAATTACTGCATTCTGCCTTGTATTCTTATCAGTCATATACCATGGAGATTTTCTCAACTGTGTCTTCAATTATCAGTCAAATCTCTGCTCTTCTCATAAGCACAAAGGTCATATTTTCAGGGACTTTTATATAAATTATAGGGATATGCCCCTCATATCCTAAACCCCAGAAGTCCAAAACAGAATTTATCTTTCTCACTCTAAGGCCTGTTCTTCGACAGTCCAACAAGCACAGCTGTGCTCGACATACAAAAATAAATGAGACAGGGCTTCCCTGGTGGCGCAGTGGTTGAGAGTCCGCCTGCCGATGCAAGGGACAAGGGTTCGTGCCGTGGTCTGGGAAGATCCCACATGCTGTGGAGCGGCTGGGCCCGTGAGCCATAGCCGCTGAGCCTGCGCATCCGGAGCATGTGCTCCGCAACGGAAGAGGCCACAACAGTGAGAGGTCCACGTACCGCAAAAAATAAAAAATAATAATAATAAATAAAAAATAATAATAAATGAGACCAATTCCCTGAATTCCGTGAGTTTTAGTCAATTCACATAAACCAGTCCATAAAAATAACATTGAAAATATAACAGAGGAAGCAAGTAGCCCATGTAAAGGTGATCGCTTTGTTTTCATCCCCCTCATCAACATCATCATGATCATTATCATCATCATCACAACGAACAGATACCGAGTACTTACTACATCTCAGGCACTTTTCTAATTAATTCCACTTATTTACCGTATCATTAAGAGGCAAGTACTAGTATGGTCCCCACTTTTAAAGTTGAAGAACCCAAGGCCAAGAATTTTCAAGAGATCAACAACTTTCCCAAAATACAGAGCTGGTAAACAGGTCTGTTTAGTTATTATTAAACTATGATTTATTAATATCATCAATTATAGTATACTATAGTATTAACTATACTCCAAGTATTAACCATGTATTAATAATTGATGCTATATAATAAATACTAAAATTATATATGAATGTAGATGAGTATTAATATAGATTGATGATATAATTAATTAATAAGGCTTAAATCTATTTAATTATCAATAAACTCCATTATAATACAGAGTTATTGAACAGTAACAATCCATTCTTTTAGCTTGGGCAGGGCTCAGTGGGAATGGCTCATCTCCACCTGGAGCAGCTCAACCGAGGACTGGGGGAGCCACGTTCAAGGTGTCTCACTCACAGGGCGAGCATACTGGTTGCTAGCTGCCAGCTGTGAGCCCAGTGGGGGCTGAGGGCAGGGGCTCTCGGTTCCTCTCCACGTGGGTTTCGTCTTAGTCTGCTTTGGGGCTTCTTCACAGCATGGTAGGTGGGTTCCTAGCATGAGCATTTCAAGAGAACAAGGTGGCAGTGCGTGTCATTTTTATGACTTGCTGTCTGAAGTTACCTCCACTTTATCTACTGGTCAAAGCAGTGACAGAGATCTCCTCAGGTTCAAGGCAAAGAGACACAAACTCTACTCCTTGATGGTGGTGGTGGTGGTGGCAGAGTCCAAGAAGAGGTCATGGGATGGGAGACATGGTTCCATCTCTTTTTTAAAGACACAATCTTTGGGGCTTCCCCGGTGGCGTAGTGATTAAGAATCTGCCTGCCAATGCAGGGGACATGGGCTCAAGCCCTGGTCCGGGAAGATCCCACATGCCACGGAGCAACTAAGCCCATGCGCCACAACTACTGAAGCCCGCGCACCTAGAGCCCGTGCTCTGCAACAAGAGAAACCACCGCAAGGAGAGGCCCATGCACAGCAACAAAGAGTAGCCCCAGCTCGCCGCAACTAGAGAAAACCCACGTGCAGCAACAAAGACCCAACGTAGCCAAAGATAAATTAAATAAAATAAACAAGTTAATAAAAAAAATAAAATAAAAACACAATCTTAGGCACTTCCCTGGTGGCTCAGTGGTTAAGAATCCACCTGCCAGTGCAGGGGACACAGGTTTGATCCCTGGTCCGGGAAGATCCCACATGCCGCGGAGCAACTAAGCCTGTGCGCCATAACTACTGAGCCTGTGTTCTAGAGCCCGCAAGCCACAACTACTGAGCCCGTGAGCCACAACTACTGAGCCTGCGTGTTACAACTACTGAAGCCCGCATGCCTAGAGCCCACGCTCCGCAACAAGAGAAGCCACCACAATGAGAAGCCCGCACACCACAACGAAGAGTAGCCCTCTCTCGCCGCAACTAGAGAAAGCCCGTGCGCAGCAATGAAGACCCAACACGGCCTAAAATAAATAAATAAATTTATTTTAAAAACAAAACAAAACACAATCTTTCACCCAGCCTTGCACATTAAGGTCCCAATTTATTGGGTTGGCCAAAAAGTTTGTTCAGGTTTTTCCATACCATCTTACAGGAAAACCCGAACGAAGTTTTTGGCCAGCCCTACACCTTCCCAAGCTTAACTCCTACCCTCCAAAGCCATTGAAAGCTCCTTGTTGTAGCCATACATATCTCAACATTGTTTCCTTTGCCTAACATATAACAAGTATCCAATAGATGGTTACTGAATGAAGTCATGAGTAACTCATCCTTCTGCCTAAAATGTCTACCTTTTAAACCCGATCTTGAATACTATCTCCTGTGAAAGGTCAATCCTGATCTCCCTGCTAGAAATAATCTCTCAGTCTGAACTACAAAAGTCCTTTATTTGTACCTCCTTAAAAGCCTGTGATACTAGCGAGTGATCTCCTAAATCCAGAAGCCAAATCTTTTCTAAATCATGGGACCATCAGAGGTAACAGACCAAGTTGGAGAAGTTCCCACTTTGTTTCTAGCCATTCCCCAAGGTGGCCTTCCATTTTACAATCCCGGCCACAAATGAAATTCAGGTCAAATAGTTCCTAAGAGTCTTCCACATTGCTTGGCACTGAAGAGGTTATAAAGATAGAAGTTCTTGAATGCAAGCATGTTTACGTTTACTAGGGAATGTGGATTTCCATAAGAGATTGCGCGAAATAAATTAAAATAGGCATAGCATACTATGGAGGTGGCAGGTACGACTAAAATGTAATTGTACAGTAGCTTGTAAATACCTAGAAGCTGGAGCTGATCTCTTGGTTTTATTAACTGTTCTCCAGCAGGAAAGAGGAAAAAGATACATTTTGCATACAACTCTTTATTAGTTTACCCACAAAATACATCAGGTTTTGCCAGACACCTACATTTCAGCTCATGATATTAGGGTGTTGTCTATTACAACATTGATGAATAATTTATTCATCAGTCAGAGAGAGACAGTTTTCTTAAAATTCTCTGAAAGTCTATACTCATGGTGTATGTTCCTCTATTTTGCTTATTAATAAAGCAACCTTTGGTCTTCTTTGGGTCCACCTGTTCTTTAGAAAACTTAGATTGCACACACACAAAAAGCTGTAGAATTCATGCAGTGGAAATTTAATTTTATTTAAATTAAATATATTTTTCACGGAACAAACTATGTCCTGCAATCTATTTTTGTAATTACTAGGTTATCTTGAATAATAAATACAGTGACTACAAAAGCCAAGAATGCGTGTGACTAATAATCAAATTTAAAGTGCTAGGTATTTCAAAATCTCTAAATCCCTAGCATAAGTTTAATTCTTATTGTTTATAGTAAAACTTGACGCTTGCAAGATTTTTAGTTCCACCAGGCAAATGTCTTGATATGGACTTATATATGATTAAAAAAAGGTTGAATAAAGCAAATATGTAATTCCCCAAATCAACAATGCTTAATGTCCATATCTGACTAGCAGTTCTCATCACTGGGACCTCAATCTTGCTCCATTTGCAGCTCTATGACAGATATTCATAACAGTTAGTGAGTTATTAAGACATGTTTATATCAGTTAGTAAATAGCTGTACCCCAGTTGTTCCCATGCTGCCCAGACAGGCCTGGTTCATAACCCAAGACACTCTAGAACTTTTCCACTGGAGACCTAGTGAGTGGCACGGTGGGCTCCCCGCTCCAGCACCATGGCCACATCCCTTCTGATCGGTTGCCGTCTCTATTATTCCAGTTGTTTTAAATGATTTACATGTCACTCATACCCAGTTTCTCCTCCCGATTTTCTCAAAGCATTGGCAATGGCCTCATTCCTTGCTAGGTCCATCACCATTACTTTGCCCTGGCCTCACGCATACTGCCATTTTACCTCTCTCCTATCACCTCAGGAAAAAGAAAGCAAGGACAAAAAGCGAGTATTATAGATATAGAGTATTACAGACTTAGAGAGTCTCTCCACTTTCCATTATTCTTTAAAGACAGCAACTTCCAGATAAGGAAAGGAAGACCTCGGAACAACACTGTGATCTATTTCTTCCTCATCCAAGTAATGTGTACTACACATTACTTGCTCATGAACAAGCAAAGTACTAAGACAATGAAAGAAGCACAAATAGACATTCAACCGACACCCTCAGTGTGTTGCAGGGCTTAGTGACAGTCTCTGGCACTGCCCTGCTCGGTCACTACCTGCCATTATTACTACTGCATGGAACACTACTTAATAATGTCTTTGTTGACATATTTTTTCCAAAGTCTGTTTAACTGGAATGTATATTAATCAGCCTTTTTACAATCCCTAGAGAACACTGGATAAAATGAAAAGTAATTGCAAAAGCAGGGCCTTGAGCCCCTATTCCAAAGCATAAAAGGAATGACCAGACTGACCCTCATCGTCCTCACCAACGATCTTCCAAAAAGTTATCACTGTTTCACATTCCTTGGAATAACATTTCTCTCTAAATTTACTCTCCAAAAACAAGATCCTGGTTACTATTTTCAATAGGCCATATTTGGGAACTTCAATGGAACTGTGTTTTCTGGGCCTGCCTAGGTATTTTAGGTATTTAGGTATTTTAGCATACACCCAAACCAAAATACTCCTCACTAAAAGCATAAGAGGTGGAGTTCAGCAAATGTACGTACACATACAGATAAGAGGACTGGCCAGGGAAAGTGGATTTTCCAAAGCAATGGTGAGGCAGACAGAATGGATTCAGTAGTAGCTTTTCTTCAGCAGAGAACATCAGGGATTCATCAAAACAAAACCCTGACTCAAATGGAACTTAAGATCATAATGGAATGGTATTTTACACCTGTGAAACGGGTTTTTAAAAAACACATCAAACAACAAAAGTTATTGTTGTTCATGGAAATTGTATGCCCTGTGCACGGGTGTGAACTGATTTAACCCACTCTGAAAAACAATCTGGATTGTCTTATAAAGCTGAACATGTGAATAAACTATATCTCAATAACTGTCTGCTAAAAAAAGGACCCTGACTGCATAAGGTTAAAAAAATAAAATTTAAACAAAACTTCAGAATGTGTAATTATGGTTCCCACATAAAAACTGTGTGATGTTAAAAATGCCTCACCTGTGTTGGATAATTGTAAGTATCAAGACAAGGAACTGCTTAAAATTAATTTGTAGTAAAATCTGGAGAAAAAAGAGACAAGTTATCGTTGCAGGAAAAACAGTTATTATCCCCATATGTGTTATATATATGTATATATGTGTATATACATATACACATATATAATATATGCTAGATTATGTCAGCCATTATTCAGATATTATCTTCTTCAATCTCTAACATAATCCACATGGTAGATATTATACATATTTTACAAAGAAAGAAACAGGCTTAGTAAGATAAAAATAAACTCAAAACTAGCAAGTGTAGGGCTGTAATTTGAATGTAGATAATTGGTTTAGTCTCTCCAAGCCTTGGAATTCTAACACATAGAATGGAAATAATAGTATCTGTACTGTGGAAGGCCAGTTCCTGCTAGCCTACCCTCAGATGACACCATTAGGCTATTTTCATCTGGTTTGTGCCTTGAATGATTTCTGCATCTACATCCCCAAGAAAAAGTGAAATATAGAGAGACATAAGAAAATAAGGCGTGGTGGAGGCATCAGTTTAGAGAATGCATGAAAGATGATGAATGTCCTTAGGTTCCAGCACTGCACAGAATTAGGCACTGGCAGTAGCAGGAAGTATTCCTCCAGGACCCCTGGTCCCTCTGACAACCCAATAATAGCAGATATACTCTCTACCCCTTTGCCCTTGTACTCCTAGCTATTTTATAGGTTGAATTTGGGTAGGAGAAGGGAAATCCAAGACAGCGTGTGCAGGAATGAACAAAAACAAGAGCAGTGGCACAGTCATCATGAACAATAATAGCTAATACTTAATGAGTGCTTACTATATGCTGGGGACTTTACATGGATTCGTTGATTGATTCTTCAGTATTCTGCAACAGCAATTATTACTATCATCCGCATTTTACACACGAGGGATCTGAAGCTGAGTGTGACTAGTCTGAGGGCTCACAACTGGCAAAGAGCAGAACTGGATTCAAAGGGAGGTAAGGCTGACACCCAAGCGGGACCTGTCTGCTACTTAGGCAGCCCTAAGGCTGCCCTAAGGCAGCCCATTAGGCAGCCCATTCCACAGAGAATGTAAGTCCCACCACAGATCAGCTCAGGATAAACAGAAGTATTTCAGAGGTGGGAAGGAGAGGGTGGTTCACAGAAAAGAGTCAAATTTGCACACTGGAGCGAGTGGTTAAGGAGGGCTTCAGCTAAAAGGAAGGTAAATTAGAGGGAAGAGAGATAGGGGTAAAGTCCACTGCCTGCCTGTTTCTTGAGCTGCTCTCTTGGTCTGGGCTTTTGTCTAAGAGCTTATGGTTTAATGCACAGAAAACCCAAATATCTACATGGATTCCAATGAGTTTAATTCTAAGGACACTGATGTAACCCTCCTTCTTACAGTACAGTTGGCAGACAAACTCAGTTTAACAACACATGAAGCAACAATAAATACTGCAGAGTCCTGTACTTATTATGTGAATTTTGCAAAACTGCAGGTAGAGCCACTAAGAATTTTGTATGTCATTAGAACAAAAGCTGTGATATGAGGAACTGACTGCCCCAGTCCAGACAGACATGGAAAAATGGAATAGTGAACAATGGCAATGAATGCTTTAATATCAAGATGATTAAAAAAGAAGACCCGGGGGCAAAGAAATTATTTGTATCTGCTTGGAAGAAACATTTTCCCTAGGGAGGAGATGAAGTAAAAATCTGAATATATGCAAATATTTTTGGTAACCTATTTAGGTGTCATATGTGCAAATATCCACATATATATGTTCAATATCAGGTTAATAGTCTACTGAAGTGAACATAACATGAATTCAGCCAGGTTGAACTAGTGTTTTTATCCTTAGTATACAGTCTGTATTTAAGGACCCTACTGGACACTATTAAACAGCAGAACCTGAATTAGTTGACTTTAGAGTTAAATCACATTGCAAGTTGGGGATTTTAATCTTCTGCTCAGTAGGAACCTATTAACTAAATACAAAACCCTTATTAGCCTTACTGCTTTTCAAATCCCTACTGTGTGTTTGGCAGTCTATCCAAATAATTTTTCAAGCTACTTTTTTGTAAACAAAGTTTTCAAGAAACTTCAACTATAAAAAGACTTCCAGCTTATAAATATGTGGTAAGAGCAACTTCCCACAGAGATTAATTTAGCTGAGATATTTTCAGTACAGGATGGACAGGATTTTTTATAAAACCCATGTAATAATTGGGTTGTGGTTCAAGGTAATAACCTGCCAAGTAAAGCCTGGCCTATTGTGTCTAGTTTAGCAACAAAAACACAGTTCTCCAAATAGTAACTGGGGATCTTTCAGGTGGATCCAGATGTCTTACTGAGAAATTGTATTGGTCATCTTGCATGAGTCTACATAAAAAACATTAATACATCAGCAATGTATAAGTCCATCAGTTGTAGATTTCTAATATTTAATTACATGAAACACAATTCCTAATTTTTTTTTTTTTTTTTTGCGGTTCACGGGCCTCTCACTGTTGTGGCCTCTCCCGTTGCGGAGCACAGGCTCCAGACGCGCAAGCTCAGCGGCCATGGCTTACAGGCCCAGCCGCTCCACGGCATGTGGGATCTTCCCGGACCGGGGCACGAACCCGTGTCCCCTGCATCGGCAGGCAGACTCCCAACCACTGCGCCACCAGGGAAGCCCCACACTCTTTTAACTACTGGAAGAGAACTAAATCTGTGCCTGAGTTTCAGTTCAGCTACCGTCTCAAATTGTACAAGTTTCTTCATTGCTTTGAACCTCAGTTTCTTCACCTATACACTGAGAGGCTCGCAATGGTGAGTTCTCAGGACTATTTCAGGTCTTGAATAGTATAACAATGGAGTTTTGAGGAGACTCAGTAAGTACCATCTGTCTTATCAGATGAGTTTTGGACAAATGAACAGTAAGACCAAAGAGTCAGAATATGGGAGGCCTTCATCCCCCTGATAAAATCTGTCCTGGAGAACAGGCTGATTGAGGTTGACTTCACATACCTTGTTGCTGACAGCTCTGGACCGGGCAGGCCCCCTCTGCCAAGGTGGGAGCTTTACCCCCCAGTTCACAGCCTGGCCCAGAGCAGCAAACACCCTACCAGGTTATTCTGCCCACATTTCTGCTAACTCATTTTCCCAGGGGCGGGGTAGAGGAAAGAGCGAGAGAGTACTGAGACCAAGTGAGTTTGGGCAAAAATACCTTCCAGGAAATCAGGAGTAGAGAAAAAAAAAAAAGTTTAATAAATTCAACTGTGATTCCTGCCATACCCAGCTATGAGGCAGGAGGTCCCGAAAATATATTAAGGTTTAGATTATATTCATTACAGTGATATAAGTGATACTTAGTATGAGAAGCTGTGTTGTTACTAACCTACTAAGTATTTTTCATACTCAAAAATTGCATTCTGCCTTTCTCTAGTGCAAAGTATCTAGGCAAAGCTTGATAATCTTTATTTGCAACAAGACTATTGTTATAAAAATAGAATATGATTAAATTGAAAATAGACAGATATAAATTTTGATAAATCTAAAATCAATTTCCACACCATCTCCTGACCTACTATAGACGCTATGCTACAGACACTAATTTTTTACCAACTCTTCTGAAATTTTTATGCATATCAAGTGCAAAACAACTTATATAGAAGAAACTGTAACAACACGCATAGAACAGTCTACATCTTGCTTTCTTCCATCTATATTTTGAAGACTGTCCTATATCAATACCTACAAAACTAATTTGTTTTAATTACTTAGTAGTCCAAAATACTGATTTACCATAATTCAGTGGGTCTCCTATTAATGAACATTTAGGTGTAACCACTGTAATTTCAATAACACCTTTCAAAATTACACAAGTAGGAAATCTTCCTAAGGGGGGAATTTGACTCTTGGGAAGAGCTGAAGGAGATGTGCATTTCACATTTCAAAGTTAGCCAAACTGCCTATCAACAGCTCTATACCAATTTACACTCTCAATCAAGAGGCTATGGGAGGTGAGCTGGAGCCAGGCCCGGAGAGGGTCGAGTCAGCCACGCCCAGGACTTGGACCCCGGGCTGGTCTCCCGTCTCCCGGGGAGCGGCGGGGGTGTCCAGAGAAGCTAACTACTTTGCCAACGTCCTAAACTGCCGAGTGGATGAAAGGCTCTTGCTGCTTCAGCCAGGAGTCAGGACTCTGCCCGTGAGGTGGGAGAGCCAACTTCAGGACACTGGTCAACAAGAGACCTTCCAGCATAAACTGCCGAGTGGATGAAAGGCTCTTGCTGCTTCAGCCAGGAGTCAGGACTCTGCCCGTGAGGTGGGAGAGCCAACTTCAGGACACTGGTCAACAAGAGACCTTCCAGCACCACATAATATCAAAAGGCAAAAATCTCCCAGAGATCTCCATCTCAACACCAGCACCCAGCTTCACTCAACGACCAGCAAGCTACAGTGCTGGACAACCTATGCCAACCATACAGCAAGACAGGAACACAACCCCACCCACTAGCAGAGAGGCTGCCTAAAATCATAATAAGTCCACAGACACCCCAAAACACACCACCAGACGTGGACCTGCCCACTAGAGAGACAAGATCTAGCCTCATACACCACAACACAGGCACTAGTCCCCTCCAACAGGAAGCCTACACAACCCACTGAACCAACCTTAAGGCAGAAGAACGGATAAGTGACCTGGAAGATAAAATAGTGGAAATAACTACTGCAGAGCAGAATAAAGAAAAAAGAATGAAAAGAACTGAGGACAGTCTCAGAGACCTCTGGGACAACATTAAACGCACCAACATTCGAATTATAGGGGTTCCAGAAGAAGAAGAGAAAAAGAAAGGGACTGAGAAAATATTTGAAGAGATTATAGTTGAAAACTTCCCTAATATGGGAAAGGAAATCGTTAATCAAGTCCAGGAAGCACAGAGAGTCCCATACAGGATAAATTCAAGGAGAAATACGCCAAGACACATATTAATCAAACTGTCAAAAACTAAATACAAAGAAAGCATATTAAAAGCAGCAAGGGAAAAACAACAAATAACACACAAGGGAATCCCCATAAGGTTAACAGCTGATCTCTCAGCAGAAACTCTACAAGCCAGAAGGGAGTGGCAGGACATACTGAAAGTGATGAAGGAGAAAAACCTGCAACCAAGATTACTCTACCCAGCAAGGATCTCATTCAGATTTGATGGAGAAATTAAAACCTTTACAGACAAGCAAAAGCTGAGAGAGTTCAGCACCACCAAACCAGCTTTACAACAAATGCTAAAGGAACTTCTCTAGACAAAAACACAAGAGAAGGAAAAGTCCTATAATAACGAACCCAAAACAATTTAGAAAATGGGAATAGGAACATACATATCGATAATTACCTTAAATGTAAATGGACTAAATGCTCCCACCAAAAGACACAGATTGGCTGAATGGATACAAAAACAAGACCCATATATATGCTGTCTACAAGAGACCCACTTCAGACCTAGAGACACATACAGACTGAAAGTAAGGGGATGGAAAAAGATATTCCATGCAAATGGAAACCAAAAGAAAGCTGGAGTAGCAATTCTCATATCAGACAAAATAGACTTTAAAATAAGGACTATCAGAAGAGACAAAGAAGGACACTACATAATGATTAAGGGATCGATCCAAGAAGAAGATATAACAATTGTAAATATTTATGCACCCAACATAGGAGCACCTCAATACATAAGGCAAAAACTAGCAGCCATAAAAGGGGAAATCGACAGTAACACATTCATAGTAGGGGACTTCAACACCCCACTTTCACCAATGGACAGATCATCCAAAATGAAAATAAATAAGGAAACACAAGCTTTAAATGATACATTAAACAGGATGGACTTAATTGATATTTATAGGACACTCCATCCAAAAACAACAGAATACACATTTTTCTCAAGTGCTCATGGAACATTCTCCAGGATAGATCATATCTTGGGTCACAAATCAAGCCTTGGTAAATTTAAGAAAATTGAAATTATATCAAGTATCTTTTCCGACCACAACGCCATGAGATTAGATATCAATTATAGGAAAAGAGCAGTAAAAAATACAAACACATGGAGGCTAAACAATACACTACTTAGTAACGAAGTGATCACTGAAGAAATCAAAGAGGAAATTAAAAAATACCTAGAAACAAATGACAATGGAGATACAACGACCCAAAACCTATGGGATGCAGCAAAAGCAGTTCTAAGAGGGAAGTTTATAGCAATACAAGCCCACCTTAAGAAGCAGGAAACATCTCGAATAAACAACCTAACCTTGCACCTCAAGCAATTAGAGAAAGAAGAACAAAAAAACCCCAGAGTTAGCAGAAGGAAAGAAATCATAAAAATCAGATCAGAAATAAATGAAAAAGAAATGAAGGAAACAATAGCAAAGATCAATAAAACTAAAAGCTGGTTCTTTGAGAAGATTAACAAAATTGATAAACCATTAGCCAGACTCATCAAGAAAATAAGGGAGAAGACTCAAATCAATAGAATCAGAAATGAAAAAGGAGAAGTAACAACTGACACTGCAGAAATACAAAAAATCATGAGGGATTACTACAAGCAACTCTATGCCAATAAAATGGACAATCTGGAAGAAATGGACAAATTCTTAGAAATGCACAAACTGCCAAGACTGAATCAGGAAGAAATAGAAAATATGAACAGACCAATCACAAACACTGAAATTGAAACTGTGATTAAAAATCTTCCAACAAACAAAAGCCCAGGACCAGATGGCTTCACAGGCGAATTCTATCAAACATTTAGAGAAGAGCTAACACCTATTCTTCTCAAACTCTTCCAAAATATAGCAGAGGGAGGAACACTCCCAAACTCATTCTACGAGGCCACCATCACCTTGATACCAAAACCAGACAAGGATGTCACAAAGAAAGAAAACTACAGGCCAATATCACTGATGAACATAGATGCAAAAATCCTCAACAAAATACTAGCAAACAGAATCCAACAGCACATTAAAAGGATCATACACCATGATCAAGTGGGGTTTATTCCAGGAATGCAAGGATTCTTCAATATACGCAAATCTATCAATGTGATTAACCATATTAACAAATTGAAGGAGAAAAACCATATGATCATCTCAATAGATGCAGAGAAAGCTTTTGACAAAATTCAACACCCATTTATGATAAAAACCCTGCAGAAAGTAGGTGTAGAGGGAACTTTCCTCAATATAATAAAGGCCGTATATGACAAGCCCACAGCCAACATCATCCTCAATGGCGAAAAACTGAAAGCATTTCCACTAAGGTCAGGAACAAGACAAGGTTGCCCACTCTCACCACTCTTATTCAACATAGTTTTGGAAGTTTTAGCCACAGCAATCAGAGAAGAAAAGGAAATAAAAGGAATCCAAATCGGAAAAGAAGAAGTAAAGCTGTCACTGTTTGCAGATGACATGATACTATACATAGAGAATCCTAAAGATGCTACCAGAAAACTACTAGAGCTAATCAATGAATTTGGTAAAGTAGCAGGATACAAAATTAATGCACAGAAATCTCTGGCATTCCTATATACTAATGATGAAAAATCTGAAAGTGAAATCAAGAAAACACTCCCATTTACCATTGCAACAAAAAGAATAAAATATCTAGGAATAAACCTACCTAAGGAGACAAAAGACCTGTATGCAGAAAATTATAAGACACTGATGAAAGAAATTAAAGATGATACAAACAGATGGAGAGATATACCATGTTCTTGGATTGGAAGAATCAACATTGTGAAAATGACTCTACTTCCCAAAGCAATCTATAGATTCAATGCAATCCCTATCAAACTACCACTGGCATTTTTCACAGAACTAGAACAAAAAATTTCACAATTTGTATGGAAACACAAAAGACCCCGAATAGCCAAAGCAATCTTGAGAACAAAAAATGGAGCTGGAGGAATCAGGCTGCCTGACTTCAGACTATACTACAAAGCTACAGTAATCAAGACAGTATGGTACTGGCACAAAAACAGAAAGATAGATCAATGGAATAGGATAGAAAGCCCAGAGATAAACCC
The DNA here is from genome assembly GCF_000442215.2 of Lipotes vexillifer. NCBI lineage: Eukaryota > Metazoa > Chordata > Mammalia > Artiodactyla > Lipotidae > Lipotes > Lipotes vexillifer. Next base: position 764,511 of record NW_006795271.1, on the reverse strand, counting down.
ATGCACATATGGTCACCTTATCTTTGATAAAGGTGGCAGGAATATACAGTGGAGAAAGGACAGCCTCTTCAATAAGTGGTGCTGGGAAAATTGGATAGGTACATGTAAAAGTATGAGATTAGATCACTCCCTAACACCATACACAAAAATAAGCTCAAAATGGATTAAAGACCTAAATGTAAGGCCAGAAACTATCAAACTCTTAGAGGAAAACATAGGCAGAACACTCTATGACATAAATCACAGCAAGATCCTTCTTGACCCATCTCCTAGAGTAATGGAGATAAAAACAAAAATAAACAAATGGGACCTAATGAAACTTCAAAGCTTTTGCACAGCAAAGGAAACCATAAACAAGACCAAAAGACAGCCCTCAGAATGGGAGAAAATATTTGCAAATGAATCAACTGACAAAGGATTAATCTCTAAAATTTACAGGCAGCTCATGCAGCTCAATAACAAAAAAATAAACAACCCAATCCAAAAATGGGCAGAAGACCTAAATAGACATTTCTCCAAAGAAGATATACAGACTGCCAACAAACACATGAAAGAATGCTCAACATCATTAATCATTAGAGAAATGCAAATCAAAACTACAATGAGATATCATCTCACACCAGTCAGAATGGCCATCATCAAAAAATCTAGAAACAATAAATGCTGGAGAGGGTGTGGAGAAAAGGGAACACTCTTGCACTGCTGGTGGGAATGTGAATTGGTTCAGCCACTATGGAGAACAGTATGGAGGTTCCTTAAAAAACTACAAATAGAACTACCATATGACCCAGCAATCCCACTACTAGGTATATACCCTGAGGAAACCAGAATTCAGAAAGAGTCATGTACCAAAATGTTCATTGCAGCTCTATTTACAATAGCCCGGAGATGGAAACAACCTAAGTGCCCGTCGTCGGATGAATGGATAAAGAAGATGTGGCACATATATACAATGGAATATTACTCAGCCATAAAAAGAAACGAAATTGAGCTATTTGTAATGAGGTGGATAGATCTAGAGTCTGTCATACAGAGTGAAGTAAGTCAGAAAGAGAAGGACAAATACCGTATGCTAACACATATATATGGAATTTAAGAAAAAAAAATGTTATGAAGAACCTAGGGGTAAAACAGGAATAAAGACACAGACCTACTGGAGAACAGACTTGAGGATATGGGGAGGGGGAAGGGTGAGGTGTGATAGGGCGAGAGAGAGACATGGACATATATATACTAACAAACGTAAGGTAGATAGCCAGTGGGAAGCAGCCGCATGGCACAGGGAAACCGGCTCGGTTCTTTGTGGCTGTCTGGAGGGGTGGGATAGGGAGGGTGGGAGGGAGGGAGACAAAGGGGGAAGAGATATGGGAACATATGTATATGTATAACTGATTCACTCTGTTATAAAGCAGAAACTAACACACCATTGTAAAGCAATTATACCTCAATAAAGATGTTAAAAAAAAAAAAAAATCAAGAGGCTGTGAAGAGTGCCCGTTCACCAATACCCTTACTATACTGAGAATTAACAAACCTTTTAATCTTTGCCAATCTGGTAGTTTAAAAAAGTACCTCATTTTAATGTGCATTTCTTTACTTAGTAATGAGGCTGAGCTTTATTCCCATATGGTTACTGTCTACTTATTCAAATTTCTTTAACTGTGAGTTGCTCTATGCTTAATTTTCTATTTCGTGGTTTGTATTCCTCTCTTTGTATTTTAAGGCTATTTCTCTTTTGTCTACCTGTTGTTGTTGTTCTTATTGCTATTGTTTTTGCAACTATTATACAAGCATGTTTGTCATTTGACTTTGTATATTTAGTAGTATGGATTTTTTGAAAGGAAAATATTTTTCCTTTATACATTAAGATTTATAAATTTGATAGGATTGATAAATTTGATATTATCTTAGGTTTATCTTTCTAGCATCTTTGTAAGTGTTCCCAAAATAGTACTTTGTTATTTTGATTGGGAATGCAATGTAGTTAAAGATTAATTTATGGAGACTTGATATTTTCACGATACCAAATCTTCCCACCTAAAATCATGCCATGTGTTTCCATGTATTCATTCATTCATTTAGGCCCATAGTGGAGGTTTGAAGTTTTTCATGTGGTTCCTACATATTTATTACTGAATTTCTTCCCAGATATGTTATCCTTTTTATTGATATCATACATGAGGGCTCTTCTTCCAAAATCTAAGTATTTATTTGGTGTGTTTATGAAAAAAAGGTTTATATTAAGTTTCCTACAATACTTTAAAAAATAAGACACTTTACTAAATTGTCTTCTTTTTGAAAATTTGTTTTCACTGAGATTTTCAGGCTTATCATAGATACTATTAATGATAATTTTATAGTTAATTTGAAAGGCTAATGAGATTTTAATTGGGATTTTGAATGTTCTTCACCTAAACTATCATACACAAAAATCATAGAAAATAGCTTTGTCTTTCCATCATACTTTAATGTTTTAAATGAGAGCCTTTTTCTTACACTTAATTGGAGTTGACTGATGCTACAAAATTCAACACATGTATGGTTTCAATTTTCCTTATTGGCTTCCATATTTGAAAGGAAGAAAGAGCAGTATAACTATAACAAGAATTTGGTCTTCCCTGCGTTGGTTTTTACTGCTTTTTTTCACTAAGTTCTATCTAAACATTTGGAATTGTGATACATGTCAAAATCCAGAAATTTCAGTGAAACAGAGCAAATGTTTCTTTCTAAAATTTTACATCTATTTTTTATTGAGGTAATGCTAATTTATTACATTATATAATTTTCATGTCTTCATATTTTCATTCACTCAACACTGAATACAGGAGATATAAAGAAGAATGACATTTGACCCTGTCACCCAGGAATCTGCCGTCTTGCTGAGGAGGTAACCACTTTGTTACAGTAGATATGATAGAGGTGAGTGCCACAAATAAAAACAAGAATCCTTTTCTGGTGGTGGTGATAAGAAAGCATCAGAGAACAGAAAATTCGGGAACACAGACATAGAGGAGGACATTCTAAGTCAGGAGTCAGTAAACTACAGCCCGTCGGCCATCTGTTTTGTAAATAAAGTTTTACTGGAACATGCCTTTTCCTTTACATATTCTTTGGCTGGTTTCAGGCTACAATTACAGAGTTAGTAGTTTCAACAGAAACCATGTGGGCTGCAAAGCCCTAAGTATTTACTCTCTGATCCTTTACAGAAAAAGTTTGCCATCGCTTGTTCTAAACCATGTCATGATCAAGTTCCCACAGACAGAAAAGAACTAGATATTTTCCATTGCTTGTGGGGGACAGTTGGAGGGTAACAGGATGGAGAGCAGATGGGGTTTGCGGAGAAGTAAGCTGGGAGTTAAGATACAAGACTGTCATGTCCGCAGAAGGCACTGTGATAAATGAAGGCTGGAATACAGGGCAGACCACAGCTAGACGAAGAAAAGCCTTCAACTCTACACAGTTTAGAATCCATTTGGTAGCAGGAGGGATTTATAGATGTTCTAGAAGGTGGGGCATGACCAATACAGAAACTAAGAAAGATACACCTGATGTCTGTACAGGAGATTTTGCAAAAAAAAAAGACAGCTGAATGAGAACCATCACAGCAGTTGGGGAATGTGGCTTATTCAGCACTGTGTCCCAAGCACATCACACAATGTTCAACACCCACCGACTAATAAATTTCTCTCCTTGAATGAAGAAAAGTAGCCAAGTTATTGCATTTGTTCAGGAATAAGTTAATGATGATAACCCGAGTAGGTGCTTAGTGGAGATGAAAAGGGAAAGATAATTTTGAGAGGATTATGAAGAAAAAAATATAGACTTTGCCTAACAGTACTGAGGAACTTAAAAATAACATTAAAAGGAGCACTGGGGAGGGGTGGGGTCATTAACTGAAATAAAATATTAAGCAGAGGAGCAAATTTTCTAGCTTTAACAGGAGGTAGTCACTTTAGCATTAGTGAAACCAAACTCGAGGTGAAAGCAAAGACTGCTCAGTGAAAATGTCCATCTCACATCTGCAAATGCAGGGCTAGAGTTTGTGGTCAAGGATCTTAGTAAGGAAACTTCACAGGTGACACACGTGCTTTCGGGAGCTATCTTTTAAAATCAAGAAGTTTTAAAATGAAAACCTAATACCTGCTTTCTCTTGAAATAATCAGGAAATTGGTCCGTACTGTGCCCTGATCGTGCATGGCAGGGAGGGGTAGGAGTTATGTAGGGACTCTTGCTCAGGACGGGATGGGTCCCCAGGGGGCCACAGCCCTGCCATCCCCTGATGCTTCCCAACACTGAGGCCGAATCTCATTTGCAATTTAACACTGAGCTGGAATTTATATCTTTCCC